>NC_079207.1:58630223-58737723 GCF_026745355.1 Beta vulgaris subsp. vulgaris
CTATGGTATTCCGTTTCAAGTTAGTGGATCTGGTTCGGTTCAGATTGATTCGAGTTGATATCATTAATATTTAGTTCAGTTTCAACCTAGTGGGTTCCATTTTAGGTTGGGTCTGTTTCGAGTTTGATCGATTCGAGTTGAGTTGAGATTGTTCATATCATTATAAACTTCATCTAATTTTAGTTCATAATCTGATCCAATTGAGATTCAGGGTAAAATAAACCAGGTTGGGTTAGCTTCGCCACGTCTAGTCGCAACGCTAACCCGGTCTAATTAACCTAACCTGAAGCAAGAATTTGATTTAAAAATGACAACTTGAATATATTTATATTGATCTAACATTAGTGGTAAAAATTACTTTTGCTACTTTATATATATTATTTTAGAACTCGAAAATCTAGATGTTGATATGAATTGTTATTACCCTTAAATCCAAATTGACACAACTACTAAACCAAGTGGAGTCAAAGTAAAGACCAAAAAGGTAATTTTCAATCTATACTTTTCCAATGCTTCTAGTGTCACTTTGAATTTTCCTTGGATTTGGCTTCTACCTACTATATGCGTTCATTTGGCCTCTTGCTTTCGCTATTACAGCAAGCTGGCAATAATTAAAGCACGCCAGTAAGTGGTCGTACGCAGACACGACCCCTTCCCACAAAATTTAATTCACCCATTAGATTATTGGAAAAATTATTTTTAATAAGTCAATTTTTAGTTAATCTTTTCAAAATAAGTCAATATTTTAATTATTGTATAATATGTTAACTTTGTATATTCTTCTGCTGTAAACGAGTTAATGACGTTGAAATTATGATATATGTCACATTTTAATAGGATGACAACGTGATTTAACTCATTTATAGCAAAAATAAATACAAGGTTAACTTATTTATAGTTATTCGAAAGATTGACTTATTTTAAGAAAACGCGCAAAAGTTAATTTATTAAAAATAATTTTTTCTAAATTATTTCATAGATTAGGTTGAAAATGTCGAGAGCTCGTCAGGAAGCACAGGAAGATACAAACAACTACAAAGTTCACCACTAATACATTACCTCAAAAAGAAAAACAAAAACAAAAAGTTCACTAATTACCTGCAGTTCATCATGTTGCCTTTCTTGATTATGCTACTATTCTTGCAGGATACTTCAGCTTCTCTTGAAGTAACAATAAACTACAATCTTTCCGATTGCTTCAAATCCTCCACTTACGCTCTTCATAGCTCATAAGAAACCAATATCAAACATCTTCTCTCCACTTTACTATCCCAAATTTCGACCCCCAAACATATTTTCTCTACCCACAAACATACATCATGCATAATATTATGATATGTCAAGAATTAGTCAAATTTTATGGAAGGAAAAACTTTTCTACAAAACATTAGATCAAGTTAGACATGCAGAGCACTTTTGATACTATAGAATGAGGTCCGATTTTAATCAGCAATATTTTTGCTTGAGCTCTTGGGACCTATGATCGACTAAACATGCAAATACCTGCGGGAAGACTCACATATTCTGATAGTAAATTAAAGTAGTACAATCAAACAAATAGCGTAATGTCCCACACCAGAGGCCGTTCTTGGCCTATGAAGTGTGGGCAATCACACAAGGCCTTCAAATTAAAAGGGCCCAAAAATATAGAACAACTATTAGTACCTCCAGCCTATCGAAACAAAAACAATATGAGCAACAAATAAGATAGGGACCTCTCTTAACAAGCGGTGTAAGCTCAAATCTTGGTGATGTTTTTTTTCTACAAGAAATATGTGTGATAGTTGTATGTCTCCAATCTCTATTATTCATTTTCTTTTTCTTTTTTCTTATGTTGAATGGACATTAAAGAGACAATTTTTAATTGCTTTGTCTCTTGAAGTCTCCGTCAATAATTTTCATGTTGAAGTCTCCATATTTTCATTATTCGCTTTTTCAAAATTCCGAAATCCCAAAATGTTTACTTTCATCCGAAATTATAAATATAAAATTCTCATTAATGTCATCACTTCCCAATAAAAAGTCATATTAATAGCCATTATTAACAATTCAACTATATATGGTTTTTATTTGAATTTGAACCAGTATACTCACAATAAAAGTTGAAAAGACTGTTCTTTCATTACTCAATTTTAGTGATTTAATCCTTAATATTATAGTTTATTGAACTTTTTTCTTGATAAAATTTTGTACTTAATTTAAGTACTTGTCAAGGCCCCAAATCTGAGAATTTGAATAGAGTCTCGATAATGGTAGCCCCGCCCCTGACCCAGCATATGATGGAACGATCTAGTATCAAGAGACCACACATCATAACTTAAATCATATTCCCTCGCTCACAACTCAACTAGAGTTAAGAGACACCGAGAGCATGTTTGGTTCAAGTCATAGAATGGATCAAATAGAGGAAGGGAATGGTAACAAAACTTGTTACCCTTATTGGATGTCTGGTTCAAGCCTTGAAATGAAAAGGGAATGGTAACCATTACCACCAACCAATGGAGTTGTCACTTAAAGAGGAAACGGAAGGTATAAAAGAAGAAAAAAAAAGGGAGTAGCTAGATAATTGGTTTCGTTTCTTAAACGTCGATATATTGAACAAAACATGCTCTAAACTTACTTGATGTTGAGTGTTCCGGCACAATCAGGTGGCAATCTTCGAAGTAAGTTCACCAAGAGTGGGGTGACGAGTATTACTGCAGTTTTCTACAAAGTAAACATAAAGTACCATGGGGGATGTGAGGAAAACCCCTCTCACGATTAAGTCAAAAATATGTCCGTGAAGGATTTAGGAAGAGATTGTAGAGAGAGTGTGTGTGTGTTCAAAATGTATGTGCAAAATAGTACCAAATGGTTATAACTAGTATTTTTTTCTGACAGGATGTCTAAACCTTGTCCATGTGTATAGTTGTGATGAGCCATACTAAAGGAAAATTTCCTCATTTTTCGTATTCGATGGCCGCCAAGAACGTTGTTGGTCCACTATAGACTTTGATCCAGATCTTCGGACAATGATCACGCCTTAATATAGTGTTAGCAGTTAATATAATGTTAGCAGACATGTGATACATGTGTCCCGTATGGTACTTGGTTACTACCCATACAATGAGCCTTGATACAAGCGTCGTCTCGCCATGGGCCAAGCAGGGAATCTTATCAAATAAACACCAAATTTGACCATAGCAACTTTATCTACCCCTTCATTCCTCCAAATTCTTCGACAAAAACCATCCATCACACTAATTGGTGGATTTGCCCCTGCTACATACCCCACTACAGCTGAGTTTCAATAATCAATCTCAGCCTCACAATAATCAATAATCCATCACAAAAGCGCAGCCCTTCTTAAAAAAATTTGAAATTTCGAAATCGCGGGCTTTCATATATTGAGCGGGGATTCAAATATATAATCCCTCATTCTCTCTCCTCTCTCACGTCCCTCATTATTCATTTCCTCCTTCTCTCTCATCCTCTCTTCTCTCTCATCCTCTCTTCTCTCTCAAAAACTCCCATAAACATTTGCGATAAAAACCCTGAAATGATTTGCACTAAACATGCCGACGGAGTCCGATTGCCTATTGTGATACCTTTTCGGAAGCGGAATGGGCCAACGAGTCAAACTCACAGTGTTGTGACGTTTAGGCTTTTTAAGCCACCCGAGTTCGTTTAAGCCTCCAAATAGGCATTTTAAGTTTTTCCGAATTTTATTTTCCCTTATATTATGTATTAGGGTTTTGTTTTATGTATTTAAACATTATTAGGTTAATGTTTGGAGGTAGTTCTTGTATTTTCAGATCTATAATGTTCTTGTATACTTCTCTTTGTTTATTTTGATTAATGTTCTTGTATATACTTCTCTTTGTTTTGATTAATGTTCTTGTATACTTCTCTTTGTTTTGATTAATGTTCTTGTATTTTCATCTTTTTTTGATTAATGTTCTTGTATTTTCAGATCTATAATTTCTTCTCTTCGGTATATTAGTTTTTGTTCCTTTTTATCATTTTCGTTTCATTCTTTTTTTTGTTTTGGGTTTAGTATTTTCATTTTCGTTTCGTTTCTCTTCTCTTCTGTTTAATTTCAGAAAATGTGAGATTATGAGTAAAAATATGTCAAAAAAAAAATTTTTTTTTTTTTTTGGTAGGAAGTGCTGCGCTTTTTAGGAAAAAGCGCAGCCCTTCCTTGTGAAGGGCTGCGCTTTTCTAGCGCAGCCCTACTTAAAAAGTGAAGGGCTGCTACTGAAAGGGCTGCTGTCAAAAAGCGCAGTCCTACAGGCCTTTTTCAGCGCAGCCCTTCTTCATTTTTCCACTACTGATATATATATAAAAATATAATATAATATAAGGAGGATCATAAGATCTACAACCATTAAATGCTACTCCCTCCGTTTCATTTTAATCTACACATTTACACTTTTCACGCATGTCAACGTAAAACTTTGAGGACATAGATCTTAGTTTTGTATTTGTAAAAATTATAAAAAGTACATATTAATAAAATACATGTTATGATGAATCTAACAAGGACTGTATTTTCATCCGCGTATATATCACAAATGATGGTTAAAGTGAAATATGTGAATAGTGTAAAATGTCAAAATGTGTAAATTAAAATGAAACGGAGGGAATACTAAATATCGAAATGGCTAAGATTTTTTTAATCATGAAATCATATATTAAAAGATTCGGATCAAATTTTATAGCAATAACTCCACCATATTTCCTCCCTTCAATTTCACCATATAGGTCAAGTGCTAACGTATATGCATGGACGCCAATATTTATATTTTTAAAGTAGTCAAGTGGCTTTCGACAACTTGATCTGTATGAAATTCAACTATGGTCATTGTGTCCTCGACTAGTCAACTTTATGCCAAGGTTTATTCATTGATGCTGACATACAGGACCCTATTTGATGCACTGACGCGAACTAGCTCCATGGAAAATTCAAACGAAAATAACAAAAAAGGAGACAGCAAAGCTAAGGAGTAAGGGGATACATTACACAGTATCCACTGCATGCATGAATTAATAGTATCTTGACTTGACTTATTTTGGACTGAAAACAGAGAGTAAGATCGTCTTTTAGTAAAGTAACCAGTATCCTGACTTGGGTGATGTCCAAAATTAGTTGTAATTATCAAATATATTATTATTCATAAATTCATAATTGATTTTATTAGCTTTACATAATTTTCTATCTAATGTAACATTGAAAAATGTATATTATGACATGATACACTACAAGTTCAACGACGGCTTTGTTAAGTAACGAAATAGTTGCTAACAAAGGCACCGACGATCAATGGTCGTTGATTGACAGTCGTTGCATCGATGTCACTGATTTAGGAATCAATGACCTTTCGGTCGTCGGTGCGGTAATCAACGACTGTTTGCTTAAATATCAGCGACTGTTTTGTATTCTGACGTTGATAATATTTCATTTGCTGTTAATAGCTGTCCCTTAAACAACGACGGTTTGGAACAGACGTTGAATCAACGACCGTTATGAAATTGTCGTTGTATCGCCGACGGCCTTTGACAGTCGTTGAGTTTTGAACCGTCGCTAATATTCACTAGCCGTCATTGCCTTATAATCTTTTACAACGACTGTTTAGAAGTCGTTGTTTCAATGTTTAGCCGTCGTTGTTTTTTTAAATTACATTAATTTATATAATAATGTTCCAAATTATAATTAAACTTGTACCTGCACGGCTGCACCTAATGTACTACAATAAACCTGCTCCGCCATCACCTCCATCGCATTCAATATTTTGAACTAAAAAAATATGCAATTTTAATATATATTACAAAAAGTGTAGATACTTATTTAATTACATGAAAATAGATTAGATTTATGTGCACAAAATACATCCCGGTGTGGGAAAATAAAGTTCAAGTCGGGTTCTACAAAAATATATATCGACAAATCTAGAAAGTAATAAGCTATATGCCGATAAAAATAGACACTAAATGTTTATAGTTACACAAACTACCTAGATTAAATATATGTACGTAAATTTTTTATGAATTTTGGTAAATTTTTTTTATTTTTTCGAACTATATTATTTGAAATATTAACGTTACAAAAATTGTAACATTAACAATAAAGGAACCAATAGGAATGACACAAGTTGCGGAATGCTAGTGGGTGGTTAGAGCTTTCTGACGCGCGTCATACAAGGGCAGTTTTTTGCTGTTGCTGTGCTGCTTTCTCCAATCTTCCAGCGACACGTGGCGCTTTAGAATTTTTTGTGTTTTCTTTTCTTTCCCAGCGCCAGCGTGGGAGATGAAATGGTTTTCATGAACTATTCGGTTTTTCGAATCAGTTCGTCTCGATTCATGCACGAACTCTTTTGGGTTCATGATTAAGGCCCAAAATAATTGTTCATCCTTCATGAACCATTTTTGGGTTCATTGTTAAGGATGCTCTAACTTCAAACTACTCATATTCATTCGTTTTCAAGTAGAATAGCCTAAAATGGGATAAATGAGCTATATTTGGTTCTATCTTGCCTATATTTTATAATTTCAATTAAAACTACTATCAAACACATGAAACAAAGTATATATATGATGTTTGAAGTATTTATAACTTAAAATAACTTAAAACTACTCATATTCATTCATTTTGCAAGTAAAGTAGCCTAAAATGGCTTAAATATATGTTTAGAAGTATGTATCGAGATTTGCTTTGCTTTCTTGTTTGCTGGAATTTTTCCTTTTTCAGGAATATTCTTAAAATGAGTCTTCAAGGACAACTCGGGAGCGGTAGGGAGTACTCCTCCTCTAATCTTTACCTCTACACATTGTTAAACAAAGGCTTTATTTTTTACTTATACCGAAAATGTCATGTAATTTAAACTAAGTAGTAGATATGGAACATTTTACCATCTTTCTAGCATGCTGTGACGCTGAGATAGAACCCTGAAAGTGTGATGGCTCAATTGGATTAGACAGGGACCACCTCTTCGGTTCTTCTTCGCCTTTTCAGATTTTTTCAGAGTCGTTGGGTCTTGACTTCTCTTCTTCATGGCTTCCTAGATGTTTTCCCCCAACCATTTTGGTCTTTATTTGCCTTTCATAAGCACCCAATATTGCAAGTCTCTTAGACGATATGAAACTTTTATCTTGAAAGCTTTCCTCATTCGGCCATCTAACTCAGGAGCCCATTCGTAAACACCCTTTAATCAAACATTAAACCAAGTTATTAATAGACTAATATAATCGATTTCATTATTCATAATTCGATCCATACATACTGTAAATGAGTTCCACCAATGTGTCCTTGTGGCATCGTCTACCTGACTGTAATTGAACCAAGATTTTCGAAAATGGCCCTGGAAAATGTCAGTGATGGACCCAATTATCTTGTTATCATCAAACCTGAATTGAAAACCAAAAAAACACATGAATTGTGAATATCATTTCATACAAATATCATGAAGCATATATTAGCTTACAAACTTACCACAATCTAGTAGGGCTTAAAACCTTTTTTGCACAGTTTAACCCTTCACCTTCCTATTTATGACTGTTGGGAGTCTCCGGTACGTGGTTACCAAAGTCGCGTGCCTGTGAATCATCTCCCCGTGTCTCTATGACAGGGATCTGCCTTTCTTGTACTTCTGGTGACTGAAAAGGCTCCTTGGGAATCAAATTCCCACGACCTTGGCTTCTACCTAAGCCGTCTCGATCTCCGCGCCCCTTAGGATTAGACATGATTACCCAAAAAAAATCAAATATATAAATCATGGTGGATAAGATTAATCGTTAGTCTAGCAGCATATACTTCATCAAATAAATCTTCATTAAAGACCTATGATCTAGGCATGGAAAGGACAAGGATAGTATTAGGCTAAAGAAGCAAGATAATGAGAGAATTAACAACCAAAATTCTAGAGTTGGAATGAAATTGCAAACTTGATCAATTTTTTTCCACCTTATTATACTCGGCTACATTTCAACATATTCTAAACAACATAAAGTGGACCTGTTCTCAATAAGATACACTTACACATTTTCTGTTTACCTAAACCAACAATAAAGTTACTAGTTTGTCGCGGATAAGAGCACAATTCTGGTTACCTAGACTCATTCATCTTATGATAGATGCAGCCATGCTGGTAACCAAGTAGGTTGTGCCGTGAATGATAGGACATAAGTTCTTTGGATATTTCCAGTTAGCAACAGGACAACTAATATATATAGCCTTTCTTCAAAACCAAATAAAGAGGAACAAGAGTAAATGAGCAAAAATGCACACTTGGATAACATCAACAGAATAGCAACAAATAGA
Organism: Beta vulgaris subsp. vulgaris; assembly: GCF_026745355.1. NCBI lineage: Eukaryota > Viridiplantae > Streptophyta > Magnoliopsida > Caryophyllales > Amaranthaceae > Beta > Beta vulgaris. Next base: position 58,638,520 of record NC_079207.1, read on the forward strand.
AGTGTGTGCTAATATCCTAATGAGATAGAGATCTCCAACAGACAATAACTAGGAAATGGTGGAACATGACAGAAAGAGAGCATCATGCTTTCCATATAGAACCTGAACTGAGTGTTCCAAACTTCTAGTTCCAGTAAGAGTGCCTAAAAAGAAGAAATCAAGTAGTTGGAACAGAAGTTTGGAATCTCTTCACACAAGTACGCATTACAAATATAAACCTCCACACAACCCTTGTTACCCATTTTGCATTTTAAATGATTAAGGAATCTGAAAAAGTGGTTATGAAAAGAGTTACACAAATGCGAAGAACAATATATAAAAAAAGGATATATGAAAATGAAGGATAAGGTACGTTTCAAAGGGATACATCCAACGGTATTGCACGAGACCACATAGCCTAGCTTCGCGTGGAAGTTGAACTGGTAAGTGTTCCATGGAAATGAAGAATGATGGTGGGAAAATATTTTCAAGTTTACAAAGGATCTCGGCTATCACTAGTAGAAAAACGAGGATTTGCATCGTCCCAAATGCGTATAATGTAAAGCAAAACGACGCAAAAGGGTACTTTGTGTCGCATGCAAAGAAGAGTGACGCATATCATGGGTAAATGAGCACTACTACGAGCTATATGTGTCGCACGTACCATAAGTGTGTTGCAAAAGCATAATGTGCGTCGGACCACCTAACACATACGACGCAAATTGTCTCCTTCTTGAAAAAAGAAAATTCCACTATCTGCGTCGCATGGTACTTTGATGCGTTACAAAAGCCCAATTTGCATCGGACCTCAAAGCTGATGCGACGCAGATCCGCGGCCCTCCAACACATATAAACTAAAAACTCCTTAACATTATCTCACTCTCATCGCGCCTTTTAACATTCTCAAACCTAAAAACTCCTCACATTCTCTCACTCTCACCGCGCCGCTTAACTCCTCACATTCTCCTCTCCCACTCTCAATGTAACACCCCGAAATTTCTTTGAAATTTTCGCGTGTTAATTATTATTATCTGATGTGATAAATTATATTTCTATCAAATTATTTTCGAAAAGTGTATATATATATATATATATTCACCTACATTACTTTAATTGACTTTATGCAGAGGTTATAATGTACGTCTTATTTATGTGGCACTGTGTTAGACGTATTATATAGTTGTCTGCATTGTTCTTATAAAACGGACAATGTAGTACTTTTGCGTGTGTCGAGTGTGTAATGTGATAGTAAATTACGTGTATATTTTTATTACGTTGATAATAATAATTTTTTAGTTTGGAAAACATATACTTATACATATTATTTTTGAACGTTTTACTTGGTGTCTGAAAATGTACATTGTACTAGTAATAGCCTTCGTACATTTTGTTATTGGTTTAGGGAGGTCCGAAAATTCTGATTTTAGCCTTGTTATATGAGGAGTTGGACAGATTTTTATTTGACCCTTCATAACGTTGCGTTAACCAAAGGTCATCTCTTCATTCACCTTTCTTAATGCCTTTTAATCAACACCCTTTTACCTTCTTTTTCTGAAGATAAAAATCAGAAAACACTCCTCTTTGTTACTCCTTTTCACACGCCATTCTCAAGGAAAAAGGGAGAGGAAGAGCTTTTGTTATTCATCCACATTTCTCACACAAAAATCAGATTTTGTTACTTGTTGTCAAGCCATTTTTACATCGGTTTTCAAGCACGTGTTGAGTTCATTGCGATTGTGTTCTTAGGAGGCGAAGGTGGTGATAATTCTCAAGATTTCTAGAGTACTTGGAACCTTTGTTTTATGAATCTTCCCAAGAAAAAGGTAACTAGCATTATTCTAGTTCGGTAGAGTATAGATATTGAACTTAGGTTGTTAGAAATGTGTTAGAGAACGTAGTATCATGTTAGGAAGAACTTAGAAGATTGTATGGTTAAAGTTTCATGTTGTTATTGTTGTTGTTTTGTTGATGGATTTGTTGTTGTTGTTGTTATTATTGTCGTTGTTGTGGGTGTTGGGGATTGTAGTTGTTATTGTTGTCATTTTGTTGTTGATGGAGTTGTTGTTGTTTTCGGGTTGTTGTTGGTGAGTCATGGTCGTTACGAGGTTGTTTGGTGTAGGTGTGGGTGTAAAGGGAGGCTGGAGTAGAAGGGGATGGCTGGAGCAAGCCTCGGAGGAGTTTCGTGGGCAAGCGAACGAAGCTCGCAGGCCACGGCAGAAGGCTGCTCGCGATTTGCGAGCCTCATCGCGACTCGCGACGCTGCCAGTCGCCCCTCGCGACGGGTGGTCTGTCCCCTGGATCGTGATGTGGTGTTTTTAATTCCCTTTTTGGTTTACAGCTTGTGTGTCTTTGCTTGGTTATTCTTAGGTAAGTATGCTAAGGATGTTTGAGTAGTTTTTGGGTGGTCTAAGTATTACGTTAAGGGTATGTGTCCTCATGTGATAGGTAACTCTTGGTTTTGAGTCTTGAAACGTGCCGGTTGTTTGTGTTGGCTATGCAAACTCATGTTGGAACCTTGTTGGGTAAGATTGGTTGAGTTACGCTCATAACTTGTTCTTATTGATGGTTGGATTTGATTGATGTGTCTTGTCTTGTATGATTGCACGTTGTTGATAGAGTAACTCTAGGAACGGTATGGTTCTAGAGGTCTTCATTAGGTAATCCTATGAACGGTATGGTTCAAGGAGTTTGAGTCGAATTTCTAAGGGCGGTATGGTCCTAGAAATTTATGCTTGTTAACCTAAGGGCGGTATGGTCCTAGGATTTGGTTACTAAACTGTGGGCGGTATGGTCCATTGGTTACTACGGGTGGTATGATCCGTAGATTATAGCTATTCGAAAAGGGAGGTATGGTTCCTCGAATATGCAACGTAGGCCTTGGGCGGCATGGTCCAATGAGTCTACCCACAGGCGGTATGGTCTGTTATGTTTGAGCTCGTGGACCGCATTTGATGCATTTGTTGTATCGTTGACCGCATTTGTTGCATGGTTGTTGTTTGTATCTTATGGCGAGTTGGTGTTTGGTATTATGTTTTCTGATGTTGTTTCTAATTATTTAAGCTCTTATCTATTTCTATTTGAGCTGGGAGAATTGCTAGTTACTCCCCACTGATTGTGGAAACTGTTGTATCTTTGTGCAGATGGTGACGCTGTTTAGAGTGGTTCTAGTCTGGATCAGGGGTGTGTGTGTTCCCCGTGTGACCAAAGAAAGGGAGCTTGTCATAGTGGATGAGTATTTCAAATCTGGGCTTAGGATTAGATACTTAGTTGGTTTAAGTAGCTAATTCTAGTTTTGACTTATGTATTGGAACTATGGTTTTCAGTTGTCTTAGTTTTGTTTACTCTATGATTTTGAGGTTTACTTTAGTGGTCGTATGACTCTTGAGACTTATTGGAGATGAGGGTATGGGACCTCATTTTCTCTTTTATTATATGCATTGGAGTTGACTTTTACCTATGATGGTTATTCTATTTTAGTTTTTGTTCTACTCCTATGAGTGGCATCTCCGTCTCTTTAAATTTCCGCTGCCATTATCTATTACTTCTCCTTATCTTAAGGCTAAGTCTTCTTGATTTTGGACGGGATGTTACACTCAAATTCTCCTCTCTCACTCTCACATCATCTTCGAAAAATTTACTTATTTTCTATTTAGTTTTCAAATCTGTAAATTCCTTAACATTTTCCGGCGACTTCAATGGACTTCAAATCTGAAAATCTGAAAATTCCTTAACATCTTCGCAAAAATCCTTACCATTTTCCGACGACTTCAGTGGACGACTTTCGTTTTCCGGCGAACGAATTTCCGTCATATCAAATCATCTTTCGTTTTCTCTCTCGCTTTGACAGGTACGAATTTGTTTCAATTTTCAAATATGATATTTTTTCATTTTTAGATCTGATTTTCTATTTAGTTTTCAAATTTGAAAATTCATTTTTCATTTTCAGATCTGAAAAATAAAAATTTAGTTCATGCAAATGAAAAATAAAAACTTTAATCCTTTCGTTTTTATATTTATTCTTTATATCTAATATTTTTTGTTTACTTTTTGGCATTTTTATGGTTTATTTTCAGATTTAGGATCTTCTTTTTAACTTTTAGATCTGGAATATTCTTCTCGAAGTTGTCTCCCTCGAACACATCGAAAATATTTACAATGTAATCTGTTTTGAATATATTGTATATATATTTTACATATGTTTGTATCTAATATTTACATATTAATGCAAAAATTTGATTGTATCTAATATTTACATATTAATGGAAAAATTCGATTGCGATTTTAAGTCATATTGTGGGAAATTAATCGTTCTACTTGCAATATTGTTATCTACTTGCAATACTGTAATTATTGTGCGATTGAAATTATTTGCTTTTGCTGCATTTCGATCATTAGGTTTGCACTATTATTTGATGTTGGATTGTTGAGGTTTGATTTTTTTTTTAATAAAAATTGCCCAATTTGCGTCGCGCCTAGCTAGCAATGCGACGCATATCCCCTTTTATTTTTAATAAAAAATTCCTAATTTGCGTCGCATATTACTAAAGATGTGACGTAGAATTTTTTTTTTATAATGAAAAATGAATGAATTGCGTCGCACATAGTTGAACATATGATGCAAATGGATGATTTGCATCGCCCGTATACAACATGCGACACAAATAGCTAAACAATCTGCGTCGTTTCCGCATACGACGTAGATCAACTATAGGTCATCTGTGTCGAGATCTGTGCCGTCGCACCCAAGTCTGACGCAAATAGGGGTCCCAGGTCCGATGCAAATCAACCTTTCTCTACTACTGTATGTTCTTTTCCAATTTTTCCATGTCACTTACCGTGATGGTGGCGCAACATAAACCACGGAAAAGAGGTTGATCTCAGTAACATCATTCCACACATGAAACGGAAGCAACATCTCTAATGCAATAAGTAATAACATTTCCATGAAGACATGACAGTCATGGCTTTTCATACTGTGCAGCTTACCGGACTACATGTCCACACATCTTGTTAAGTCGGAAGCATAACCATCGGAAAATTTCAAATCTCTGACCCAGTTGCATAATACTATCCTTTTGGACTTGTCTAATGTGAAAGGTGCTTTTGGTGGAGTTTCTTTTTCTTTCGCATCCTAGGTAAAATGAAGTTGAGGCCTTCTACACAATTTAGGAATGTCTTTTCTAGATGCAACAGTGTCTTCTCTGTTTTTCACATCCATAATTGTGTGAATGAGTTGGTCGAAGAAGTTTTTCTCAATGTGCATGATGTCAAGGTTGCTACGAAGATGCAGATCCAGTATAGGAGCTCCCAAAGACAGCTTTGTTTGAACCACCCTTTTTTCAACTTTTTCAAAGTGTCACTAGTAGCATAAATGCTATTTGCTGCGGTTAAAAAGTGGCTTATTGTTGCGGTTTGGGCACGCAACAATTAAGAGGGCAGCAATAGGTAATTACTATATTGCTGCGGTTTTAAACCGCAGTAATATCTGAACATATTGTTGCGGATTCTGAGCAAAACCGCAGCAATATATTTATTTTTTATTAAAAAAGTAAAACATATTACTGTTGTTTTGACTCAAAACCGCAGCAATATCTTGACCTATTGCTGCGCTTTTGGGAAATAACCGCAGCAATTGGTCATGGTAAAGTAAAAAAAAAAATTCTTTTTTTTGGGCTTTTCGCAATTAAATTTGAAAGGTAAAACCATGCAACTAACCCACCAAATTTGCAGACAAACTCGAGATGAAATGACATGAATATTACTAATATATATGATGAATTTCATTAATATATAAAGGTAAAAGAACTATTTACAACTTAATGATTAATTACAAAAATTATAATAAAAACAAACATATATTAAAAAATAAAGAATCTGATCTAAAAACGAAAAAAATAAAAAAAAAATTCTAAAACAAAAGATCTCTGCACACATTAACAGATCTAAAAAAAATAAACAGAAAATCCTAAAATTAAAATGTACTGATCTGAACAAAAAAGATGGAGCGCCGGTAAACTGAAACTTCTCCTCGAACAAACGGAGCCGATGGAGCGCGAACCGGATCTTGGTGAATGAATGACGAGGAGAGAGAGGAAAGCGAACCGGAATCACGAACGAACAGTGAACGAACGAACGATGAGGTTGCGTGGAGTGAGATCTGAAGAAATTACCGACGAAGGTGTTGCGTGGAGTGAGATTTGAAGAAATCACCGACGAAGATGTTGCGTGGAGTGAAATCTGAAGACCACGACGAAATCACCGACGAACCGGAATCAGCGAGGAAAGCGAACCCTCTACAGCCGGCGGTCTTGATGAAAGACAACAATCCGGCGTGTGAGACGAGCAAATCCCGAGACTTCAAGTCGGCGTATGAGATGACGTCGCATTTTGCCATGGTGTTGTTCTCCAGTGATGTCGGCCGGATGACGTTGCAAATCCCGAGACAACAAGCCGACTGGATCGAAGACGTTGTCGGTTGCGTGAGAGGAGAGAGGAGAGAGAAGAGAGGAGCGAGGCAGCGTGAAAGAGTTTGAGAGGCAGCGTGAGAGAGAATGAAAAACCTAGCAGTTGTATAAGAGTTTGAGAGGCGCTCAAAAATAACCTAGAAACTTTAAATATTATTTAAGGATATATTGCTGCGGTTTATTTAAAGAACCGCAGCAATATGTTAAAATAATATTTTTTTAATATATTGTTGCGGTCCTACGTGGAAACCGCAGCAATATCTGCTGTTGTGGCCTCATATATTTTTCAAAATTTGTCCGTTGAAGAATATTGATGCGCTTTTTGGCGGGAAACCGCAGCAATATTATCATTTTCTATTTTTTTATTTCTTTTTGCGTGTTATATTGCTACGTATATAGGTAAAACCGCAGCAATATCAGCGCAGCAAATAACATTTATTCTACTAGTGTGTTAAGTGCTTCTGGCCCATCAGTAACCTTTGAAAAGTCTTTAACACATGATCACAACTCTTCCCCAGACATGATGTGTGGTGGAGACCCTTTTTCAACCTCATTTCTGCAAAAAACTACTTTATTGTTATGAAAAGGATGATCTAGAGGTAGGAATTGACGGTGATAATCAAACCAAGAAACTCTACCCCCGTGGTCGAGCCAAAAGGCTATGAATTTTTCCAAACAATAAGGACAGGCTTTTCTCCCAGCACTAGCCCAGTCAGATAGCATACAGTACGCAGAAAATCACTTATTGTACAAAGAATGGTGGTATGCATATTGAAATTTTATTTCCTAGAAATGTCATAAGTTGTTGCTCCAACATCCCATAATTGATTCAATTCCTCGATTAAGGGTTCGATGTACACATCCAAGTTACCCTTTGGACTTTTAGGACCATGAACGAGCAACGAAAGGAACATGAAGGTGTTTTCATGCACATCGATGGCGGCAAGTTGTACGGGGATAAAATGACCGGCCAACATGAATACGGACCCCCAAACATTCCATGTGGACCAAACCATCGATACACAAGTGGAGCCAAACATTCCTAGGCTTAGATGCAAATTCATCAAAGGATCTATCGAAATGCTTCCAAGCTTCACTGTCGCTAATTTGGGCTTTTTGTTTCCTTTTCTAGACATTGGCCATCTTGGTTGGGGTAGGGATGAGTGACTCAAATCTAGGCGGAAAAAGGGGCCCAAATTGGGAAGATGATGAGCTAGGGATGTATTAGCCTGAATTTTTAAGCAGGTTCAAATATTCTGTTAGCTATATTAAGTCTTCATCAGGCTTTGGTCCTTTAAGTAGTTAGAATTCTCTCCAACATCATACTAGGACAAAAGTGGATAAGAACCATCATTATTAGTGGTTAAGAAAGCCTTGAGAACCAATAGATAAGTTAGAAATCCCTTGAGAGCTTATTCCTTAAGATTATGAAAACCGCATAGAGACTGTTTTATCACATAGCAATGAACTTCCAGTTAAATAGCCTTTCGAGGTTGAATCCGAGCTCAAAACCTAACCAAACTTGATATATGACATGCTTGGGATGTCTTAAGGTTAAAATGGTCATTTATGCTCATGAACTACGTGGCTAAATAGGGTGAATTCTTTACATAGTAAGATCTGATACAGCTGAAATATCAGTTTAGACCTATCCTCAAAGAATGCCTCTTAGCAGCTGCTTGAGTGTCGATCTCTTAAAGATCTTTTCATGCATAAAAGCCAACATCTCAAGCTAACATATCCAATAAGAATTCCCTAGAAACTCCAAGAAACCAACCTCACCCAGAAGAGGTTTCCCTCCCCATGGGTACCGCCAGAACAAGCCATATAAAAGGGTGTCATGATTTTTCGTCCTTTTCTCCTAAATCTTCTTCTTCGACACCTACTTCTCTTTACATACAACTATTCTAGACATTAGTCCTTAGTGTTTCAGGCTTGTAGTAGAGTTTTCAAGCTTTGAGAAATTGTATAAAACATCATAGGAACATAAAACAGATTGTTGTAAGTACATCTTTGCATCTCCCTTGTACTTAGCTTAGTTATTTATGTTCTAAAACTTGTGTAAATTAATCTTTAGCATTTTTACATATTCAAGGGAAGCTGTAGGAGTAGATAATCAATTGGATTAAGAAATTTCATTGAGTTTAGCATCTTTAGTGAAGGTACACACTTGGTTTAGTTTCAACCTAGAGATTTCCATACCTATAGTTAGGTGATTCACTAGTGGAAAAAAAGGAAGGGATGCGGTCAAAACAGCACTAAGGGTTGTGTTTTTGACAAGCAGCCCTTTCCGTAGCAGCCCTTCACTAAAAGTGAAGGGATGCGGTTTTAAACCGCAGCCCTTCATATTGGAAGGGCTACAATTTTGGGCCTAAACCGCAGCCCTTCTTTGTACAAAGGGCTACGGTTTTGACCTGATCGCAACCCTTTTGACCCAAAAAAAAAATTGTATTATTTTACTCCTAAATATCAAGAAATTTAGGACGTAAACTGGTAAGATTGAAAAGGCGAGAACATCATAGTCCAAAAAACGCAAATTAATCAGAAAACACAACTAACTTCTTCTTGCATAAGAAATTCAAGACAACTTGATGCAAATGTCTCGCAACAGCAAAGCAAAACTCCAGCAACCAAATTCACAAAGATTATCCAGATTAAACCTAAATACTGATTATCATAACAATATCAATACAAAATTTGAACAGAAATCTCTCACAAACGAATCAACAACATAAAATCAAATTAATTCCGCAAAATAAAATTAAAAAAAAACCTAAAATTCGAAAAACTAAATTGATAAAAACTGAGTAAATCTCGAACCCTAGATCTCAAATTAATCTCGAACCATAGATCTGGTGTGAGCGACGACAGAGGAGACGCGAGTGGTTTATGCAAATGCCGGTGAGGTGGTGTGAGACGAGGAGCGATATGTGTGAATGCCGACGAGGTGGTTTGAGCGATAACAGAGGAGATGCGAGTGGTGCGCGCGAGAAGTTGGGGTGTGGTGGTGTGAGCGACGACAAGAGGAGACGCGATGAGCGATTTGTGCGAATGCCGGCGAGGTGGTGTGAGCAACGACAGAGGAGACGAGAGTAGTGCGCGCGAGAAGAAGGGGTGTGGTGGTGTGAGCGACGGTAAGAGGAGACGCGAGGAGAGCCCAGAGACGAGAGACGAAGGAGGATTTGTGGTGGTGGTGTGAAGATTTGTGGTGGTGGTGGTTTGAAGATTTGTGCATGAGAGACTAATCGACGGGGGAGATTTGTGAGAGAGAAGAGAGAATGAGGGTTTAATAAGGAGTGTTGAATATATTAAAATCCCGCCCACTGAATTTCTTCCAAAATATTTAAAAGCCCATTGAAATAATATTTTCGCGGGTGGGTAAAGGGTTGCGGTTAGCCCAAAAACTGCAGCCCTTCGTAAATGAAAGGTTCCTGTTTTTGGGCTAACCGCAACCCTTCATTAAAAGGGCTGCATTTTTAAACAAACCGACGAATGGCTGTGGATTTTGGGCTAACTGCAACCCTTTCAGCCCTTGCACCGCAGCCCTTCCGTTTTTTTCCCTAGTGATTATTTCTTTCTAGTGTAAAACATGTTTCTAAAATGAATTTAGTTATGATGTGTATTTTATTATGTTTATATTGAGTATATAACATGGATATAGCATGCTAAGGTTCATTAGAAATGTTTTATTTGACCTGAACAACACTTATACACTAAGTCATTACGATTATGCTTCTAAATGGAATGTGTTTAGTACATGGACTTGTATAGTAATGGATAATTAGTAATCTCTCGATAAAATGTATGTATAAATATTATCTAAGTCTCTAAGACATAATTGGTTAAGTTCAATTAAAGTTATTACGTTAAAAACTAGTTTCAAGTATGAAAATCCTAAATCTTCTCAACTATCAAAGTAAGGGTAATTGAAAGGAGATGATAAGAGTTCTGAGTATTAAGGATAAGTTGATAAGATTTTTGAGTATTGAGGATTAAAGTATGAATCATTAAATATCTTAAATTATAAATATGAAAGTGAGGCGTGAACATGCACCTAAGTCAGGGCGGCTAGTGTTCCTAACTGTTGCCTTCCAGGAACGGTGAATTCCTGGCGTTATAGGACATGTCCGGTTAATTCTTGCAAGAAGAATAGTAAAAGGTGGGGTAACGACCCTTAATAGTTTGGAGACAGCTGGTACTGCATAGTACCTATCTCCATTCGCATTCATGCCAAACGATTTGATTTGGTGAAACTATAGTAACTGCGTTGAATGTGATTATTTGTTATTATAACTATGTGTTAGTTTTCAAAATACACCTAAACTTATATTTTCTATTATAAAGTGTGTACTTAGCTTTGCTGATTGTTTTGTCATTTCTGTGGCCTGTCGTGGGTGGCAGAGTCAAATTTTGTTGCAGGATTGTGTTGGGAGCCATAATCTAGCTGAGAGCAAGGTTATGATTCGAATTGTGTATTATGGGATAAAGTCTGAGATTTAAGTTTGTGTATTAAAGATTTTATTTAGAATTACTTACAATATAGATTAATCTTTTGCCATGGAATTTGAGATTGAATGACTATATAATTGAAGTCTTATATAAAGGATTTTATTTTGTGAGCCCATAACCCAAAGGTCCATGATCGTTTTATAGGTTGTTTTTTCGCTGCGAGTAAATATTTAATTTGAGGTTTATTAAGCGTTGATTATGATTAGTGAATCTTAAGTGTGTTTAGCTAGTAGCTCAGGAATCGGGCTATTACAAGGGAGGGTTGATTGTTTTGGCCGGATCAGGATTTCAAAACTATTGGATGTTGGGATTAGGCTGGAGTTTGTTATTTGAGGTGGGCTTTTAGTTGTGAATATGTCAGATGGTCCTGGTGGATTGTTTGCGTGATATGTTTGGGTTTGGTTGGTGGACGGGATTTGGGTCAGATTAGGGTATTTGGGATGTTGGGCTCGAGATAAAATTTGACTTTCCAGATGAGGAAGGTCCCATGGATTTGCAGGGATGGTTTGGTAGTGTTTGGGGTGGAGAGCCGCAATTATTAATTGCATTGGGAGTTTCAGAAAGAGACAATCGCCAGAGGAGTTTTTATTGGGAGATGCTTTATTAGGGTCTTGGTTGGAGTGTCCATTCAATGAGCTTCCCAACGGATGTGAGACAAGCAAATGATTGTTGTCTCTGTCAGTGAGGATTGGACTCCTCCCTTTACTGCTGGTCACATCATCATCCTTATCACTGATCTTTTCATCATAATCATCATCCTTATTGCTCACCATCATCATTAACATTAACGATAACATCAGGGAAAATTTCAAAAAACTACCTTTTATAACCAACTACCTTTTAAAATTTTTCTTTCAATAAACTACCTTATATAACAAATTTCTTTCAATATACTACCATTTTATGTTTATATTTAATACTAATCAATAAATGACAGTCACCGTAAGTGTTGTTGCCGACGGGCAGCGAGAAAAGAAGATAGAAACGAGAGGGGAAAAAAGAAAAACAATTTACGATGACTTAATCATTGGTGATTAAACCTTATTTATGATAAAATGGTAGTACATTGAAACAAATTTGTTACATAAGGTAGTTTTTTGAAAGAAAATTTTTAAAAGGTAGTTTTTTGAAATTTTTTGATTATAAAAGGTAGTTTTATGAAATTCTGTTGAGAGTGTAATCCACATGTGTCCCACATTGGAAGAAATGAAAGTATATGACTAATATATAAGCTAATGGGTTACTCCACCTATCACCATATGGTTTTAGGATGGAACCCCATAGGGCTTGTGTGTGGTCATACTCTTCTCTTGTGTGGGCTTGTGCTGAGTTCATCGAGATTTGTCATGGTATCAGAGCGGACGATCCCGGCCCAGAGTATGTGGCGCATTGAATGCAAGATGGAAGGTTTGATCTGTTTGGAGCATGTTGCCCAACAGGAATTGTGTCCCAAGTAGGGGCTTGTTGTTGACCTCATGTTGAAAACCCAAGTAGGGCCAACGAGGTGTATGTGACCTATCCAATTGCAAGTTTAAAGGTGGCACACATGTGAGGAGGAGTGTTGAGAGTGTAATCCACATGTGTCCCACATTGGAAGAAATGAAAGTATATGACTAATATATAAGCTAATGGGTTACTCCACCTATCACCATATGGTTTTAGGATGGAACCCCATTGGGCTTGTGTGTGGTCATACTCTTCTCTTGTGTGGGCTTGTGCTGAGCCCATCGAGATTTGTCAAATTTTCCCAATTTATTGAGCTCATCATCTTATTTTCCATAATATGTGTGACGTTTGAGGAGGATCACCATGGACTGCATTGCTATCGTCATCATCATCATCACCATTATCATCAGATGATTGGATTTTAATACTATACTTTTCATTTGAAATCTTAATCAAGGCATTAGTCAACATATTTGACCCACCTTGCCATATGAATATTGTTAATCTGACCTCCTCTACATCAAGTCCCATTTTACAGTTAATTTTGAAGAGATGGTATGTGTGGACAATAATTTTTGCGTGACCAAAAGAGGAATGATCGATTGAAATGACCTTCCCAAATACACATACTATCATATGAAAGTTATAATATGTCCATGCATCAATGGGGACACGATAAACATTAAGCCATATTTCTCTCCATTTCGTCGCAACTTTGTTGTTAAAATTCCTTTGATCTCTATACCATCGTAATGACCGTTGGCTATCCACCAGTGCTTTCTGATCCTCTTGAGTTTCAAAGGTGACGAGGTGCATGGGACCCCCCATGGTGGATATTTTGAGTCCATTTACTCCTTCAGCTAGGTTATGGTTTAGGATTGTTTCAACTGAGAGAGAGGAGTATGCTACTCATATTAAAGTTCTATTGAGGAAATCTGCTCTATCTCGATCCTTTGCACCTTTGATAATTCTAGCATGCTCAGTATCTGAAGAATCCACTTCCACCTCTTCACGAGCTCGTTCCACTTCATCATCAAGGATTCTGCTACTCATTATTCTAGCACGACTAGGTATGAATTTGATGAAGTGTGGTTTGGGTTCAATTTCCTGTTGAATGTGGTGGATATGGTTGGGGGAAGTTTTCGAGTTATGATGGGGGATAGGGTTGATAGTGTTTTTTGTGTTGTTATTTGGGTTAGGTTGAGGGATTGATTTATGGTGTTTGCTATGTTGGGGCGGGAGATTCTAGTTTTGGATGGATACTTCCTTGTACGACATGTGGTCTCTTATTGAATTCAGGCTAATATATGGTGGTTTTTTTGGCTGAGGATTTTGGTTGAGTGAGATCTGGGGATGGGCTACGATTAGGGATTTTGAATCAGTACTCCTTGCATGCTCTACCTTGATGGGTTTACTATCCATTTTCTTGCCATTTTCGCCAGGAATTGCATGGTAAAAGGAGTGAGCTCCCATGAATTTAATGAAAGCAAAGCAAAATTTTCAGTTTGGATGAGGCTGGGAAGGAATGGAAATATTGGTGATGGGGCCAAATATGTGAAAAATTGTAGCTATATCTTTTTTGGTTGAGTTTTGGGGAAGAAATTAGATAAAGGTTGTTTTGATGGCTTGGTGGGGATGTTTTTTTGTTGGTAATCTTCGCTTCACTGTTCTCCGGTTGCCATGGCTGCCATTTTCAAGAACCCTCAAGGCTCACTTACGCTCCCTCTCACTCTCTCTCTCTTTCTCTATCTAACATTCTCTCTCTATTCCTACGATCCTTTTTGAATCCCTTGTCTAACCAAACAACGAAAATGGGAACGATTATTTTCCTGAAAATAGAACAAACATAGCCTCAAATCTTATTTTAGCAAAGTAACTAGTTTTTTGAATTTACTTTAAAATTGTAACACCAAACATTACTTGGTTCAGTGGTTAATAATTTAGTATACAAGCAGCTTGAAGTCATGTGATCAAATCTTATACCATGCATTTTCTAATTTTTTATTGTATGTGGAGTACATGAAGTAAACGTTCAAGGGATAGCGCCACGTTGACACAATTCCTTGTTTAGGAACACCTTTTAATATATTACCCCCCCATAATATAAGTCCTGAATCTATTTTGGGAGTCAAACTTTAAAATTTTTAACCAAATATTCTTATTAATACTTCCTCCGTTTCTAAATAAGTGCAACATTTCTTGTTTTCACGTTTGCCAATGCATCATTTTAACCATTAATATCTTCAATTATCAATAAGTAAAAATTATAAAAAGTTGATATTAAAAAAATTCATATTCGGACGAATCTAACAAGATCCCACATGACTATGTTTTTCCTAAAATGTAAATCACCGAAGCTAATTAAAGTTTAAAGTGTGAATAGTAAACACTATGCAAATGTTGCACTTATTTAGAAACGGAGGAAGTATATACCAAAAAATATACTCATGTGGCATCTTGTTAGATTCACCTTAATATGTACTTTCGTATTAATATCAATTCGTTATATCTTCTATTACTTCATCCGTTTCTTTTTACTCGCTACACTTTGGCTTTCACGCTTGTCGATGTATTACTTTGACTATTAATATCTTTAATCGTGTATCAGAGTAAAGTATAAAAAATTAATTTTATAAAAATATACATTAAGACGAATCCAACCACATATTACATTATAATTTTTGATTGTATCGAATAGTAAATAATGCATAGTTAAACCTCATAGATGAATAGTGAAATTTTCAAAATGTAACAAGTAATTTGAACCAGAGGAAGTAATACGAAAATGAAGATATCGAAGGTCAAAGGTATGTATTCGAGATTGTGCAAAAGGAAACATGACTTATATTATGGGACGAAAGTGGTATAGATATAATAAATTGGTATTATTATAACACTTTTTTTGCATCCTAAAATATCAATTAAAGTGGTTATAGTACCGACTAAAGATTTCCTTGATACTCATACCGAATTTTGAAAAATTGTTCATCTAAACACTTCAGAACTACAAGAAGTATTTATTGAAATATTTTCTGCTATCAATTTCAATAGCAATTAGTACAAAATAACCACGTTATAAAATTAACAAAAAAAGTTACTATTTTAATTATTTGTTTGTGTCGAAACTCCAAATCTATCTCTATTATATAAGGGAAGGGGGGAGCTATGGTGTCCCCGAATAAAGAGACTATCTTACCCTCTTTCCATTCTAAATTACAAATTCACTGACAAATCAAAGGGAGCTTCAAACAAAAATATCAAAAATATAATTATAATAATCACTCACAAGTCAACTAAAATTATAAAATTGCATAATTTACGTTATGCAAATCACTAAAATGAGGAAACTTTACAAAAACTTAAAAATTCACTTACAAACTACAACCTATGAAAAAATTGACTTGAAATCAAAGTGTCTACTTTCTTTACAATTTATGAAGTACTGTACTTAATTCGAAAATAAACTAAAAATTTATAATATTAGAAATCATAAATAAATTCAAAAAAAATTCTATTTTATTCATAGAACTTAATTTTGAAAAGTAAAAAAAAAAACAAAAAGAATGGTGAGAGACTTAAGTGACAGAAACTAAACCAATCAAATTTTGCAACTAAAACCAATTACTTTGTATGTCTAATATTCAAATTTTGACTCTTATGCCGAAGAAAATTGAGTTTATGTTCGAAAATAATTCAAGCACGCATCACGTGCAAAAAATTCTAGTATTATCTATTGAAAGAGGAAGGACTTGAGATCCACCTTTTTTTACCATTATATCCTCAATCCTAAGTAAGAAAATTACAAATTCTTCAAATTATTGGTTCTTTCAAAAACAAAAAAATTACAATGAATTTTGTAAATAATTTTTTGTACATATTATTACGTATTTGAACTTTTTATCTATTTTCACACATATCGTTTGCATATAAGACTAGTGTTCAATAATTGTTTGTAGATAGAGCTTTCTTGCTCGCTTGCTTCTTTCGCTAGTGTTGGATTATACAGTCATCCAAATGTCATTGTCTTATAGGGACGAATCACAAAACCTCTAAATTGATTTTTCTACAATTTTGCTTTGTATGAAATTTCCAAGTCAAGTGCATCTCTCACCATTATCCGACAACTCAATGTCCTCAACAGAATAATATCATACTTTTTGATGAGAGCTGGCCAATCTTGAAAAGTTTTTATTTCATATATTAGGGACATTTTGATAAATCTTAGTGTTTGAAAATACAACATCTAACATTTGTATAAAATACAATAAAATATTTGTAGATTAATATACGACACTCATTGACTTTAGAGCATGAGCAATGGCTAGGTTGGTCTTGGTTGGTCTTGGAGCTTTTTTCTTTCTCTCTCCTTCCCTCCTTCTTACACCTCACATCCCACTAAAACTCCAACTAACTCATCTTTTTTTCGTCACAATGGCTTGGTTGGTCTTACTTGGTTTTTCTATTTCTCTTTCTTACTTTTACCAAACCCCACCCTATACTCTCTCTCCTACTTTTACCAAACCCCACCATATTCAATGTTTATTTTTTTTTATATGAAATAGATGATTTAAATTAATAAAAGCTTATTAGACTACGTTAAATTAATTACGAGCTAATTAGCTTACGTTAAATTAATTACGAGCTAATTAGCTTACGTTAAATTAATTACGAAATTAAATTACGTTACAAGCTAATTAGCTTACGTTAAATTAAATTAGCGTTAACTTGAGATTATAGTAAATATGTGTTAATTAGCTTACTTTAAATTAAATTACGTTAACTTGACATTATAAATTTAAAAAAACGAACACATTACATAAGATAGATAATTAAAAAACACACATACATGAAATCTGATACATAAACATAGATAATTTAAAACACAAATACATGATAGATTGATACATAAAGCTAAGATAGATAATTTAACACACACAAATACATGAAATTTGAAATTAACTTAAACCATAATTAATTAAATAAAGTAGTTAATCAACTTGACGATTAGGCCCAAACTTACGCCATATGTGTTCAACCAAGTTATTTTTTAGTGAGATGTGAGTTTCCGCATCTCGCATCTCAGATCTTCTCTCCATGTATGCACCTAAATTTCGCGCATCGAGTCTTCCGTTGTGCACAACGAATGAGTTTCTCCGACTTGGTTAGACAACCCCTCGTTATTTTGAGTTTGAAGCTGATCATATTCGTTTGGATCTCGGTAATTTTGATAAGTATCACGCTCATCTTCAACAATCATATTGTGCATGATGATACATGCCATGATTATTTTCCACAATATGTCTTTATCCACGCGAGAGCGGGTTTACGAATGATTGCAAATCTAGCTTGCAATACTCCAAATGCACGCTCTACATCTTTTCTAACAGCTTCTTGATGTTGTGTGAATAGTCTTTGTTTGGGGGTTTGGGGGAGCTTTATTGCGGGGATGAATGTTGACCATCTCGGGTAGATGCCATCAGTAAGATAGTAACCCATGTTATAAGTTGTCCCGTTCACTGAGAAGTTGACCTCTGGGGCTCTTCCTTGTAGGACATCATCAAAGACGGGAGACCTCCACGATACGTTTATATCATTGCATGAACCCGGGTGCCAAAAAAAGCATGCCATATCCATAAGTCACTTGAAGCAACCGCTTCTAAGATTATGGTTGTTGTTTTGCTTCTTCCTTGATACATTCCTTTCCAGCCCCGAGGACAATTCTTCCAGTTCCAGTGCATGCAATCGATGCTTCCCATCATGCCTGGGAAGCCACGACGCTCGCCTTCATGTAGGAGACGCTCAATGTCATTTGCATTTGCCTTCCTCAAGTATTCATCTCCAAATCTAGCAACAACCGCTTCGACAAAATGAAGAAGGCACTCTCTAGCGGTACTTGAAGCAATTTTCAGGTACTCGTCAACAGCATCAGAGGATGAACCATATGCCAACATCCTGATAGCCGCTGTGCATTTTTGTAGTTTAGATGCCCCCATTCTTCCAGTAGCATCTGGTTTTTGCACAAAGAATTTAGCATCTTGAATCGTTACACCTTCGACAATACGAAGGAAAACATGCTTATGCATACGAAACCTACGACGAAAAATATTCTCGGGGTATAGAGGTTCGTTGCTGAAATAATCATGAAACAATCTTTCATGAGCTTCCTCACGTTCCCTACGCACAAAATTTCTAGTGCGGGTACAATTTCTTCTTCATTTTGTTGCTCAGCATCAACGGACTGACTCCATTCTATGTAATCTTGAACCATTATTAAAAAACTCAGAACCTGAACTAGAAGAACTTGAATCATAGTTCATTTTGAGATAGTGATTGAAGTGTGCTTTCTAGAAAAAAAAATTGAGAGGAAAAGTGAATGGAGTTGTGATTTTATTGTTGAAGTTATGCTCTATTATATAGGAAAAATCCATCATATGTACAATAACAGTAATTCATTTACAGATT
Source organism: Beta vulgaris subsp. vulgaris (assembly GCF_026745355.1). NCBI lineage: Eukaryota > Viridiplantae > Streptophyta > Magnoliopsida > Caryophyllales > Amaranthaceae > Beta > Beta vulgaris. Next base: position 58,657,380 of record NC_079207.1, read on the forward strand.
AGACATATCAATGCAATATAGGATCAGACAATTCAATGCAATGTAGGAGTAGACAATTCAATGCGGCACTATGCATCATACTATTCAAAGTCAGGTGAGTTGACAATTCAATGCAATACTATTTGTGACATAATTTAATATCAGGTGATTAGACAATTCAATGCAATAATAATAATAATAATAATAATAATAATAATAATAATAATAATAATAATAATAATAATAATAATGATAATGAATAATAATAATAATAATGATAATAATAATAATAACGATAATGATAACGATAATGATAATGATAATGATACATTCATAATGAAACGTTATGACACATACATATTCATAATTAAAAATTACGATACAACTAAATTGCAAAATATAACAATTAAAAACATGAACACTAACTAAACATATTTGTCCTTAAATTGTAGCTTAAGTTTTTCATACATCTCTCTCTCATCCGGATCAAGAGAAGACTTAGCCATTAATATATTCCAAATTTTGAACTTTCTATCTTCCTCTTTTGTTGATTCTCTCAAGGCATCACGCTCCTTTTGATACTCAAGTAAGTCCTCTCCCACACTAATCCTCCTCGTCGTAATTTCCAAAGAGGATGGAGATGTAGAACTGGATATTGGGGCTTTTCTCCTACTCTTAACTTTCTTGACGCCGTCAGGACGTTTTGAGCTCACACCTTCATCTGGACCAGACCGTTTTGAGCTCCCGCCGCTCAATTGGGTGCCATATGTCCATTTGTCGTAGTGTTTCAGAACATTCCATGCATGCTCCAATGTAAATCGAGGCCCATGAACTTTTATCCACATCTCACGGGCTTCAGTCAGGACGTCTTCGTTATTGCAGCCGGAACCCTTCTTCCTTTTCGCCTCGGTATATATCCCGACCCATGTATTCACATCTCTGTTGATTTTTTTCCAACGACTAGTAATAGCTCTGAATGTCCTTGAGCGTAAAGTTGGATTGAGTCGTCGTGACTCTTCAACCTTCTCAAATACCGAACCCCAAAAACCGTCACCATTTTGGTCGGTTCCCTTCAACACATCTCCTCCGCACTCTAGATATGCCGAAATGAGTGCATGATCTTCATCTGCACTCCATGGAAACTTTGGTGTTGTGACTTTTTTTTAAGAAGGAGTGTTTTGAATTTCTTGCGAATAGATTTCGTTTACATCGTCCTTTTTGTTAGGTTGTTCATGTTGTTGTGAAATATGTTGGGATATAGGAAAAGATGGTTCAACTTGTTGTTGGGATAGATGATTAGAACTTTGTGGAGATTCTTGTGTAACTTGTTGAGAATTTTGGTTATTCCATTGGCTTTGAAAAAACATAAACATTCTTTGAAATTCCGGATTTTGTAGCACACTTGGATCGATTTGAAAATTATTTTGGGAATTTTGTGGGTGGTTTGGATTAGTTTGGGAGTAATTAGGATTATTTGAATCCATAATATTGGCTTAGTATAAGTAATATTAGGTGGGAGAGAGTAATTAGAAAAAAATGAGTTGGAAAGAATTTTGGTAAAATATACTCCCTCTGTCCCATAATATAAGTCTTGTTTCCTTATAAGGTGTCCCAAAATATAAGTCCTATTTCTATTTTCAATCAATAATTATGCCCAAAATACCCTCATGAAAATAATTTTATTCTCAAAATGCCCTCATAATTTCAGCTTCCAATGCACTATAATTAATGATAAATTGGAATCTTCTACCCTATTAAACTCCTCTACACATTAAACCATGCAACATTAATGTTCAGTTTTTATTTTTTGTTACAAAGATATAATAATGTAAGTGTTTCCCAATAAAAATGAATATTTTTATCCAAAATAAAACAAGATTCTACTTTACCTTAATTCCCGCGTAAAAATAGAATCAGGACTTATATTATGGGACGGAGGGAGTATGAAATTTGGACTCAATTTATAGATAAAAAAATTTTATAGCCGTTGGTGTAATTTTTTTAAAAAAATAATAAGCTGAATTTTTTTTATTAACGTTACAAAAATATTAACGTTACAAAATAACCGTTGGAAATAGCAAAAAAAGAAGCGTTACAAAAGCAGCCTGCACAATACACGTGGCGCGCCTTAATTCGCTGTTCAGTGGGCCTCTGACGCGCGTCAGGGCCACTGACAGCAATTAAGGAGCTTGGGCCAGCGTGTTGATTAAAAGCAGCGTTTTAATGGTTTTGCTCGGTTTATCTTTCTTCCTTTCCTTCACAGTGCTGCGTTTTGAGCTGGGCCACCATTTTTTTTTCAGAGCTCCTTTGCCACGCGTCACACCATGATACCTCTTGTGCACTCCATCCCATGCTCATATGGTCTGGAAATCAAGACCAACCAGTCCAAAGGGCCAAGTGCCCCAACAATAAAACCAACCAAAGCTAGTTTTACTATTTCCTATACCAACCCAAGACCTAGCCATTGCTCATGCTCTTATACCTACAACAGTAAATATAACATGAACAAATAAACATGTAACATGTTACATGAGGTTGAGGTGGTGGAATAGTGGCATCACTTTCCACCTCATATTTTTGAGGTCTGCTTAAATCTCATGACTCATTTGAGGATTTCCCATTATCCTTCCTCGAGTGAGTCTCATTTATCTTACCTTAAAAAAAAGTAACATAATAGTAGTATTTTTATTCTAGATAAATATTCCGGTAGAGCTTAGTCGTATTATAAAAGAGGATTGCAGTGTTGTGGCTTTGCCACAGTTTGTCCCTCCTTAGGTTGTTTTATTTGTTTGGTGTCTTAGTTGTTTTTTGTTTTGGATGACGTCTTGCATACATGTGTCAACATGTGAATTAATTATTTTGTTATTTATGTTTAACTAGAGGTTAGTCAGAACTTAACTAGATATATGATATATTTCCTCCATTATAAAATAGATGAAAAAATAGTTGTTTCCAGTGCCGACCCTGAGGGTAGGCGGGAGGTGTCGTGGCCTAGGGCCCATGGAGCAATGGGGGCCCAAAGATTTTACCGTTGCGTTTTAATTAATCTTAGGTTGTTTGTGCTCCTAATTAATTACATGTAGATGGAGTAAATGCAACACAAAACCACAAAGTTTCAATGTTTCGTAAAATGTGAAATATTATTGTGCCATTAATTTTTTTAATGCTTCTCCTTTTCTGTAGTGATTGGCATTGGAAAATTAGGTAGAAAGTGCAACTTTAATTTTCACCAATCAAATTCTATTGAGTAGTCTAATTTTCCTTTAAAATCACGATAAGAGTTCGTCTTGTAAGAGACCGCCTACTTTTAAATTAAAATTAGGCAATGGTAAATCCAATATTAAAAATAGAATAAGCTCAATAGTAACTAGGTTAATTTCTTTCGGTCACTAGTTTAATTTATTTAGTGACTAGGTCTACTTTTATATTAAAATTAGACCGTCTCTTTTAATAATTTTTGTCACGATAATTATGGAACTACAATGGCCAAAAAGAGATCAAGCTCTCCGTTTTTTAGTGAATGATAATTACCCTGTACAAGAGATATGGGGTAGTCTTAGGTTTCAGACAAGGTTCAAGAAGCTTGCATCAACTATGTTCATTATAATAGAGAGGGTTTTTTTTTTTTCTCTTTGGTCCATTTTAGTGTTTTTTTTTCTAAACTCATCATCATTACGAGATCAGTAATCTTGACTTCTCCTCCACTTTTTTAGTTAAATACTTTCAAAATGAAACTACTTTTTTCACATGTTTTACCTTATTTTTCTAACTAATATGCAAAATCAGATGTAAATGTGTAATACGTTGCTGAATTCGTCTCAACATATTGGTGAATATTACAACCTAAAAAAAAGTTAAAGAGGACATATTTACCACTACAAAATTAGCTTAGTCATTTTAATAGTTATCATACTTTGAGAACTAGCGAGTGTCTCCATAATAAACTCAACAAATGACGTACATAAGTATTATTTTATCATAAAGGCGGAGGGGCCTCATATAAAAGTTCGCCTAGGGCCCTTAAAATGTCAGGACCGGCCTTGAACTGTTTCAAAAAAGTATCACATAAAAGTGAGAAGTGTTTAACTTATTATTGAACAGACAAAGTATGCTTTTTCAATTTATAAATTTGAATATTTCAGAATTAAATCTAAACTAAATCAATTTATACTCCTTCTGCATTTTTCTAGTTTGCTCACTCGCTTGAATCTTGACACTATTTATAATAAGAGGTAATCTTTTAAATTATTATCAATATATAAGAAAAATATACTCATGTCTGGTCTTGTTCAATTTGTTTCAATGAGTACTTTATTAATATTGAATCTATATAACATTTATTAATATGTAATGGAAGTTGTTTAAAGTCAAAAAAATATACTGACAAACACGCACGGTGAAAATAAGCAGAATAGAAAATATTGAGCGAGTACAATATACTCCCTCCGTCCCATAATATAGTGCTTACTTCTCATTTTTCACGGAAATTAAGGAAAATGGAATGAGTGGTAGGATTTCCAAAAAAATATATTTAATGAAGTACTTTTTTATACTTTTGTATTGAAACTAGTTATTTATTTTCTTTTTCCTTTAAATAAAATCAAAAGGCAATAAATGTTCCTTGGAATGGTGTAAAGCAATAAATGGGGTCACATGTTTTGAGAGAATAGTATGGGTATTTTGAAAAGTTTGTGTAGAAATTAAGGATAATTTAGTCCATATAAATTGACAAAAAAGAAAATAGGTATAGCATTTTGGAACACCAAAAAAGGGATGTATGTAAGCACTATATTATGAGACGGAAGGAGTAATATAAAAATATCATTTAAGATTTTTATTTAAAAGAAGATAGCTTCTTTTCAACGGAATTTTTCTTTTTCCCAAAATACATTACAAAAATACTTAAGCCCAAATTTTTTACTGAAAGAGTGACATGTGTCACCTGTAATTTTGTTTTAGTATAATGTAACAGATGGATTAATTCTACAAATGCTTTTGGGACCAATTCACTTGTCACTTTGACAGTTGAAGACTTGAAGCCATTTGCTAGCCTTTGTTGTGGACCCTTTGGCAATAACTTGTCTTCGCACTCTCTTTGCCGGTCACTATTGATTTTCTTTTCTATCCTTGCTCCATGACTCTTCGGTAAAGGCTACACATACACTTGGTGTGTGTATGTCTACACCGGTGATGTAGCATATTTTATTGGTGTTTGGATCTCAAATTTGTGTTTTCAGAATTTTCATTTCAATTTCAATTGAAAGTTGATTTTAAATTTCAAATCTGATTTGTATTTTCAAGAAATAATTAATGCTCCTAATTTTCCAACTAATCCATTCTCTTTGCTCTCATTTTTTTGGTAGTAATGTTTTTTGGGTTTGTCTTTCTCTCTTCTCTCTCTTCTAATATTTTCATCTTCTTCATGTTATTCAATTCAATTATTTTTCTATAATGAAATTTTTTTATAATGTTCAAAAAATCTAATTTTGTTATTATTTTTCTTTACATTGTAAATTTTTGTTTTGTATTATATGTATGTTTTCGACCTTCAAATTTTCATTTTGTATTATAAATAATTTTCGAGAGATAAATTTTGTTTTAAATGATTTGTTCTTGTTCTTTGTTTCAAAGATCTGTTTTGTGAAGTTTTGTTTGTTTAGATTTGTCGTAATCCTTTGTTTAAAACTAAAAAAAAAATTAATTTTTTTTCTTCAGATTATTCTTATATTACCTTCATCTTATTGATCTTCACCATCTTCTACTATGAATTATTCGTTTATTCAAATGTTTTGACAGTTTCATCTTATTCATAATATTATTGATTAGTAACAAAATATGGACACTGGATTAATCGCAATGACATGACAGTAACAAATTAGTGAGAAAGTAAGCTTCTTGTTTAGAACCAAAAATTAACTTTTCAATCCAGAAGATTTTCGAGGCATTAAAATTTAAATTAAAACATATTCTATATATATAAAAGAATTGAAACATAAATTTGAAACGTTTGTAAGTTTGCGATTTTTTAGTAACACTATACATTAAAATAGTAAACATAACCTATATTATAATTCGCAAATAACGGTGCTATTTTCTATAAGTATTTAATTTATCCACTTTTTACCACGGTTGAATATCCCATTCACTTGGTTACAACTACAAACTTGAAAGCGCGTTTATATTTGTGAGGTCTCGAGCTCGAATCTCATGCTTGCTATTACTTTCATATCTCCCCTCCCCCTCCCCCTCCCTCCCCCATTTTTATTTTTTTTTTTATTTTATTTTGTAGTAGCACTTTTAGTATTTGTATATAACAAGATTAATATTATGGTGTCTTATAATAAACAATAGACAAAGTATTTAAACTGTTACTAAGTGTTATTATAAACATGTTGTAAAACTTTTGCTTAAATTGGATTTGTATTTGTTAATTTTCACAAAATATTGCTTTTATTAGTAACAAATTTAAGAATTTAAGCTTTCGGTTTCGAACCTATAAATTTAAAACGAATGTATGTTAGTGATTTTTCTAGTAACATGAAATATTAAAATAGTAAACATAACCTATATTATAGTTTTCAAATAGCGGTGGTGTTTACTATAACAATTTAATTTATCCACTTGTTATTATGGTTGAATATCTTGTTAACTTGGTTACAATTGCACACTTGAAAGCGCTTTTATGGCTGTGAGGTCTCGCGTTCGAATATCATGCTTGCTATTACTTCCACATTTCCTTCTCTTCCCCATTCTTTTGATTTTTTATTTTATTTTGTAGTAGCACTTTTAGTATTTGTATATAACAAGATAAATAATTTTGGTGCCTTATAATAAACAATGAACAAAATATTTAAACTATTAAGATTTATTATAAAAATGTTATAAAACTTTTGCTTAAATTGCATTTGTATTTGTTAATTTTGACAAAATGTTGTATTTATTAGTAATAGATTAGTAAGAATTTAAGCTTCCGGTTTTGATCTAACCAGTTTAGTTATGTTAATATCCATGCAATTGATATACACTCTCTGTCCCTAGTACTCTTTTACCATACATTACAAAAACCTTTAAAATACCACATATTTGTTGTTCTAATCTAGCAATTATAACTATCTGAAAGTACTTTTTTTCATTAAATATGTTATATTCATTTTAACAAGTTATAACATAATCTTTCAATAGCGCAAAACATTGGTAACATCTTTCTTTTAATCTAAAAGTTAAGGAGGATCTAATCGGTAGGATCTTATCGTAAGATCCATATGTCAAATAGGTGTAAACACGATAATAATATCTAAAGGTTGGAATATAATAAATTTCAATAATTGGTTTTCCAAATGGTTTGAAGTCTATATCTTACGATCTAAATAATATAAAACTTAAGTCTACAAGACTTAAAAAATTTTAGTTGGATACGATCGGAGGATCATTCAATCATTGTAGAACAGCAGGTTCAGGATCGATCATGTCCTTTTGGATCGTGGGATCCTACATTTTTTCCCTATAAAAATGTTTTTATAATTTTTTTTACATTTTACTATTACTTAAGTCTTTTACAAAATTATAGTAGCACTTTGGTGTTTTCAAGCAATAAGTTGTTAAAACATGGTTTTAGTTTGACTTAAGAGATAATGATAATAATAATATGTTGTCTAATATTCATGTTAAGGAATAAGATAACATATATTTGTAATGCTAAACAATGTTGTCAGGATCAAGATGATACTTTTAATCTAAAAGTCAAGGAGAATCTAATCAATAGGAACGAATTATAGGATCGTAAGATCCATAGATCAAATAGTTGTAAACATGATAACAATATTTAAAGACTAAAGTGCTAATATGAATTTTAAAAAGAATAAAATGTTACTGCAAATGTAAAAAAAAAAATTCATTTTGATGGGGATTGAAATTCGAAATGCATGGCATTCGAACCTGAGACCTAATAGTCATAAACGCATTTTCATTGTAGTTGTAGTAACCGAGATTGTGGATATTCACCATGTCAAGAAGTGGAGACATTAAGTAATTATACGATACACCATCATTTTTTGCAAACTATAATATAGATTTATATTACTATTAAAATGATTATTGTTACTAAAAAAATTGCAAACTTATAATTGTTTGAAACTATTTTGTTATTAATATCATTGATTTTTTTTTTTTTAAAATCACATGTTATACTTTTTACTTTTATTATCATATAATGAACTTCAAACATATCATGGACTGGAAAGCTTGTTGTTTAATTCTAAACCAGAAAAGACTAAAGTATTACTACAATTTTTTTTAAAAAAATGATTTTAATCCTTCTTTTGCAAACTATAATATAAGTTTGTATTACTATTAAAATGTGTACTGTTGCTAAAAAATTACAAACTTATAGTCGTTTGAAGTCAGGGAGACGCTTTTAGTGTTGCTGTTGTAAAAAAAATATGTAAAAGATCAGTTAAATTAGTAGCAAAGCAGGTTCAAACGATTTTAAGTTTATAAATTTTATAGTAACATGATACATTTAATTGATAAACAAAACCTATATTACACCATTAGATAGAATGGACGAGTACATATAATTATGTGATATGATGATAATTATTTTATAATTCTATATTAGAATATAATGAAAAGCATTTATAACTTTATAATAAAAGATCCGTTGAAATGTCTAACAATAACCTATTGTCTAATATCACTATTAAAGAATAAGATCACATATATTATTAATGCTGATGAGTAGTGAATGAATTGTTTAATGAAACAATTTACTAATCTCCTTACATGATTAGAAAAAAGGATCATAAAACAAAGAATAGTTAGAGATCTTCTTACAAAAAGTAACACAATATCAAAATTATAATTTTTATTATAAATATGTTATATGAACGTTTTGCTTCATTCATATTTGTTTTTACATAACGCGACATTTTTTAGTAACCGATAACTATTATTTGAATTTCAATCGTTTTTTTTATAACCCTTCGATTTTTAATTTTAACCCTTCAATGTTTAATTTTAACCATTCGATTTAAGCTTTTGTCGTTATTATTGGGTGGTTATACAGTAGTATAGAGTATTTCGAGGGTTACTCCTTAGTTTGTAAGTATTTATTTATACATAATATCAATTTTAGGTGAAACAATCGATCGAGATTTGGTATTTGTATATTACAAGATTAATACATAGGTAGTGTCTTATAACAAAAGTCATCTAATAATAATAATAATATTACAGAGCATAATTTCGGTTTTTGGTAAAATAATTGATCTTAATTTAGTAGATGTGTTAATGTCAAAGAACATAACTTCAATTATAAAGGCTTACAATTGAACGAGAGTTAGTATGTATATATGACAAGATTGATAATTGTTGTGCCTTATAATAAACAATAAAAAAGTATTTAAACTTTTAAATTTTATTAAAAAAAGGTTATAAAACTTTTGCTTAAATTGCATTTGTATTTGTTAATTTTGACAAAATGCTATATTTAACAACAATAGATTAGTAAGAATTTAAGCTTCCGGTTTAGACCCAAACATCAAACTTTCCAATCCAGCAAACGTTTGAAGTCAACATTGTTAGAATCGCAATCCTGATAGTAGAATCATACGATCATAATATGACCAAATGATCCGAATCGCTCATAGGATCGCTCAAGATCGGTCGGAATCGGTATAAGATCACTAGCAATCCTATAGAATCATAGGATCATTTCATAGGAATATAATAAGTATTATCTTATAATTAAACCCCTATGTTAGCTTTAACAATCTAATTTGCACTTTTAGGATTATTCTCCTCAAATTATAAATCATTCGAAACATATTTAGATTACATTTCATCAAATTTTAGTTATTTTGTAGGATTGATGATTTTATGATCCGATCCAACGATCTGATCCTATATGTCCTTACCGATCCAAAGTAGGATCACGATCCTGATAACCTTGTTTCAATTCCATTATATGATAATAAAATCGAAAGTAAAACAGCTTATATAAACAAAAAAATCAATTATTATATTAATAGCAAAGCAGGTTCAAATGGTTTTATGTTTGTAATTTTTCTAGTAATAACGTACGTTTAATTAGTAATCAAAACTTTATTACAGTTTGCAAATATTGGATGTGCATACTATAATTATTTAATATATCCAATTTTTAGCATGGTGAATATCTCGCTCACTTGGTTACAGCAGCAATAATGAAAGCGATTTTCAGGCTAATAGGTCCCGAGTTCGAATCCCATGCTTGCCATTAGTGCCACATTTTATTCCCTCATTAATTTTTTTTTTTGTATCGTGAAGAAATATAAAATTTGTTAACACAATGGAAACATTTGAATCCATTATATGATAATTAAAATTGAAAGTAAAACATATTATATAAATTAAAATATTCAATTATATTTATAACAAAGCAGGTTCAGACGATTTTAAATTTGTAATTTTTCTAGTAACAACATATATTTAATTAGTATCAAAACCTATATCACAGTTTGCAGGTTGGTGGAAGTAATATGCAATAATAACGAAGCAGGTTCAAACGATTTTAAATTCGTATTTTTTTTAGTAACAACATACATTACTTAGCAATCAAAACCTATATTACAGTTTGCAGGTTGGTGGGAATAAACCCCCCCCCCCCCATTTTTCCCTCTTTCTTTTTTGGCTAACAATGATATGGCAACTTTTCATTGAAAGTATATATAGGGCATATATATATATCAAGTGTATGTGTAGTAGCTCTCACGACTCTTCGTTATTTTATTTTGCTAATAAGTTTGTTTGGTGTGAATTGTAAGATACCCATCTTGTGATTTCAAGATTCAAGGTTTGAATCTTGTCATCTACTAGTTTTTTAGCTTGGAATCTCCCTTATTATCCTTTCAGTCTGGACTGAACTAAGAAAGTTCCCAGAGATGATGTTTATTTCAGTCCAATCCTGAGAGATGACGACTCTGTTTGGGAAAGCATTTCAGGTGACTTAAATGATAAGGTGCTACAATTTTAAGTCACCTTAGATGATTAGTGGTGTTTGGTGGAGGAACTTAAATAAAATTTAAGTCCAAAATTTGACTGAAATTGAGTTGGAGTAAAATATAGCTTCTGAGATCAGAGTGATCTTTGAAATTTTTTATTATTATTATTTCTTTTATCTTTTTTCACCTAAAAAGATATTTTCTTTTTATTTTTAAGTCTAAAAAGATATTTCAGCTACAGTCATAAATAATATTACCAAACAGGTTATGCAATCAGCTAGCTTATCAGTTTCAGCACCTTAACAGTTTCAGCTGCTACCTAATCAATTTTAGCCACCTTATCAGTTTCAGCTTCATTTCAGTCAATTTTGCCAAACATAGCCGACATTAAATTAGGAACAAAGGCATGACTTAACAACTATAAATTGATGGATAATTTGTCAATTGCCACATTTTTTATGGTTCACTTTGTAATTTATTATATTTCTAAAGTATAATGAAATTTACTCTTTAAAGAGTTTATAATTATTATTATACCAATTGTCGATTTTCAGTGGACTAATTTTTAAGCTTAGAGTAACACATTGGTTCCAAATTTTTTTTTTTGGTATTAAAGAAACGACCGAAAATAACTAAAAAAGAAAGCAAAGAAAGAAGCAGAAAAAAAAACACTCAAACGGAATTCATATGGTGTTTCTGACACCATTGTGCCAGTTGATGAGTCGTAGTCACCTGAGTGCGTGAGACTTTTAAAATCTGACACGACATGAGGTTCCAAAATTACCACAATGACTTCACAGATTAGTTTTCCACATTATCATATCACTTGGCTAAACTTTTTTTTTTTAAAAGAAAAGGGATTTCATTAATATTTCGCCAAACGGCACTTACAAGTCATTTCTGAAAAACATAAAATTCTAATAGAAATACATATCACCCTAGAAATGTAAACATCGCAGATTTGACTTAATTTTGCCTTAAGAAAAATCTTCATCTGAAGCAATGCAATCTGTAAGTTCGCTCTGGTTCGGCATACGATCTGCATATGCGAGAATTTTGGGATAAACGTACTCCAATAGTCTTCCATAATTTTACAGAAGTTGTGAAACCCTAATTCTTCATGTTGAGTCTCGAACTTCAACCAATGAGAATAATTTCTCATACCTAAAAACAAAAGAACCATACTCACAACTCCCATGGGGGAGAAGGAATTTCCAAAATAGAAACTAAAAACCCCATAAAAGGGTTTGAGAAAATCTCATAAAGAGATACTAATTTATTGAACAAAACAAGAAAATGAACTAAAAACTGAAAATAAAAGGGAAAAATGAGCTTACCATGGATGAAAACATCCATGGCAGCCCCCTAATTGATGAAGAAGGGGTAAGGGAGGCTAGGGTTTTAGAGAGAGAAAAGGAGAGGGGAGGCTAAGTTATGGGTACCTTTCACTTGGCTAAACTAATCCATCATAATTATGGCAAAAGGTAGCAAGATGAAACAAATTTTAAAAAGTTATTATTTACAAATTTTTCTAGAAAGACAATAAATCACAAAGTGACCTATTGAACTTATAATAATTGACTAAATTTTCTATTGACAGATTATTTGATTGTGAAATAAAGTATTAGCTTTGTTTTTGTTTGGTGCAACGCTTTAACTTTTGATCTATCGATATACTAAATTTGACCAATTTTTTTTGGAATAATGTATAATATAACTTTTTTTTTACAATGGAAAATTTTGCATTAAGTAAAAACGGAAGTAAACCTAATGCTAAAACATCCAAACAAAAACAACGAAACTAAGTTGAGCTTTACTCACTCTTACATAACAAGTACAATAATATAAATAACTTAAACAAGGATAAAACTGCTCAATCTGGAGAGTTGTGTTTTTTAACAACTTTGTTGTAGCCAGTGGCGGATCCAGCGTGGGTTCAGTGGGTTCAACTGAACCCACGTGGATCCGGGACAAAAACAGAGAAACTGGGCGAAAAAAAAGAAATAACATATACAAAACGTAACATATTGTAACAGTTAATGGTGTTGTAGCTCAGTGGTAAGGCATAATGTTCTTATTTGTTCTGCATTAATGGTCGCAGGTTCGAATCCTGTGACGTATTTTTCTGCTCTTTTCTTTTTTTCTCCTCCCTTTTAGGCTTACAGCTTACTTTGGTCCTTTTTCTTTTTTTTAATTCTCCCTTTTTTTCCAAGCTTTCTTAATCCTTTTTCATTTTTTTTAATTATCCCTTTTTTTTAAGCTTTCTTAATTTTTATAAATCTCTCCCTTCCACCCAATACAAATATATTGTATAACTCTGTAGCTTGTTAAAAAATTGATAGTCTTTCATTACTACAAGAAATTAGTTACCATATTTTCTTTTGTAATGATGTAATCAAGAATGAAAACTTACCTAAGTACAATTGTTGAAAGTCCAATTTTTCTCTTTTTTCTTCAAAAAATTTAACTCCAAATAAAAAAAAAATTAATTTGAAGTTTATATTAAAATTATTCTGAACCCACGCGGCCCAATTTCTGGATCCGCCACTGGTTGTAGCTTTGTTGTTGGGAGTTGACAAACGCCATAACAAAGATGGAATATGGGGGAGGAGTGGATTGATTTCACAATCGGAGGAACAAACAACAAGCAAGAGTTGGAACTTGCCACAGAACCAATCCCCATGACCTTCTATTACGTGAGATTCTTGGATCAGGATTTCTGGTAGAGTGATCTTTCTTTGTGACTCAATACCCTTTGGAGTGGGTATTGCATGCCTCTCCTTTTCAAAGCAGAAGCTCAACGTAGTTGACGCGCTATAAACCCAATTGACAAATTGGGGAGCCGCCTTCAAATATTGTTTTGTCAAGGTAATTAATGATGGATAAGATCATTACCAAGCTCGACTGAGATCTAACCATTGTTAGATATTGAACAATCATTCGATTATCAAAATCGGAGAAAACAAACTCCAACCATGAAACCTTTTGCCACACTTCCACGTTCAATTCCATAAAAGAAAAACATAAACCCTAACCAACTACACAGGTTATGTTAGGCCCAACATCTTGACGACAAGCATTACATCCAGCAATTAACAAACATATCAAGCAAATTGAGTAAGCAAGCAACTTACTCATACCAACGCAACAAAGAACTTAACGACCTAACTTACAGAAACAAGCAACCAAGGTCGTCACGAGTGGGGAACGGGGAAGGGGATACACAACTTAGACACTAAACAGGGGACGGGAAGGGGGGAGATGCACTAATACTGGACACTGAACATGTAAATTGGGGAGGGGAATGAGAACTAAGCTAAACACACGTAACCGGGGAAGGAAAAAACCTAAAGCTAACAAACACCACAGGGAGGAAGGGGAGGGGAAGACTCGATACACAACAACAACAAAAGGGGCTGGGGAATGGGAGGAGACCCAACTAACATGGAAAACTTGGGGGACGCAACTAAACAGGGGACGAGGGAGACACCTAAAAGAGTAACTACAAACCATAGGGGGAGGGGGAAGAACCTCAAGGATGAAACCCTACCACCACGAGGACACCTAACGAAGGGGGTGATCCTAAAAAACCAAACACAAAAAAAACCAGGTGAGGGTGGCGCACTCAAACTGATGGCGGTAAAGCAACGGTGGTGGAAGATCCTCAACACCCCTCTGTCCACTTGAAGCGCTTCTCTTTCAAAAAACTAACACACTACGACTAATGAAACCCAGCAGAAGAAGGGAAAAAAAGAGGGGATGGAGGGGCTCGACGGCCACCCTGCCAAAGCTGCTCAGGTGGTGGTCTAGCCCATTGGGGTTTGGATTTTCGCCTGGTGTTTCGTTGCGGCTAAGCCGCAAAGGTATTGTTGAGAGAAAAGTTTGGGTTTTTTCTATTGGGAATAAAAAATGTCTTTTGCACAATGTATAACTTTAATACACCCTTTCATCCCGTCTTGCTCTTAACACTTTTCATATTTATCCAATCCATATATTTTTTGTACTTTGTTTTTCAGACACTACCTGTTATAACCTTAACAATTATGATAATGACAAACACAAATTATTTTGCATCATGGGTTCATGTATATATTCATGTGATGTGTTGGCTTTGGAAAAGTGGGATGCGAGTAGTGGTGTCAGAATTAGATCTGATCGCTGGGTCAACCTGATTCTGACCTGACTTGAGCCTGATTCGACCTGTGAAGGTTAGTCCCCAAACTTGACCGAAACGTGACCTGAAATTACCCAGACCTGACCGGCACCTGACAAGATTATATCCTGACATGTTCAGACAGACCTGCTTTGAAACCCGAACCCGACCATAATCAACAAGATATTAATAAAATTCAATTATTTTTTTATATCTAATACAAAATCATTTAAATATGTTAATTTATAAATTTGCTTATATTTATTAATTAATTAAATAAAAATTCCTATCCGTCTGCAGCCTTGTTGGAGTTCATCCTTTCCCCTTAATCTGTTTTCCTCAATGAGCTGCAAAATTCTTTGAGAATTTCATTGGGCAAAATTCTATAAAGCCAAAAGCTCCAAAGAGCACTCGTAAGTTAGACTATCCTCAATTTTCATATTACAAGTCATCGACTTAGTACATGAAATTCCTCAATCTTGATCCCCAGTGCATGTGAAAGCTTGTCAAATGACCAACTCAACCAAAAGTTTAAGCTGATGGTTGAGGCCCCAGGAATAGATTTATACTCCATCATGCCCCCTCACGCAAGAGCCCTTTGGGCTTGAAATGTGGATGCAACACAGGTCTCCCTCATACCTGGCGCTAAATATTCCACTGAGAAATGAGAGGTGGATGAGATTCGAACCCATGACCTTTTTTGTCACATTGGCTCTTGATACCATGTCAAAGGACCAACTCAACCAAAAGCTTAAGCTGATGGTTGAGGCCCCAGGAATAGATTTATACTCTATCAAAGCTCAATCCCAAGTTGGCTAGCCTTCCAAATGTGTGCAGAGATAAAGCAATCCCCCAATAGTGATCAAGTGATTCTGCTTCTTTGTTATTTGATGCATGTATCATCAACCATGACTCCCTTTTTTAAGTTCATCACAGGATGGACGAGCGTTATTCAAAATTTTCCAACCAAATAGAGCTCTTCGACAAAAAAATTCTTTCCAGTAAGCTTTCCAAAACTTTGCATCAAAGATATGATCACCACCATGCTTCATTAAGAATCCATAGCCAGACTTGATACAATGCTCCTTGACAGCTTCCTCAGGAACATGGATAGCCAGAATTTCCCAAGCTACCTTCTACCCAAACAGATTCCAAACAAAAATTAGATTTCCAAGACATCCCTGGTCTGATAAGATCTGCAAGCCTACATACATGACTATAAGCCTACATTACTCACAACAAAAAAAAAAAAGAAATTAATGTCTCTATTATACCAAATTAATTCATCATAAAACTACATCAATCTGAATCAAGTGAATGTAGTTAATGGAAAAAAAAATTGTCCATAAATTGAAATAAATTAAGAATATATAAACTAACTCATCAAAGAGAAACATGACTGAAATGAGTAATTACAAAAATAATTCAAGGAAAAATTCAGAGCATTATACATTTGACAGATCTAGCAAAAACAACTACAAAAAAAAGAATCAAAAATCATTCCAGAATTAAAATGAAATTAGAGATCCAAAACCCTAACTTGACCGGAGCTTCGACTTCGAAAAATCGTAGCTTAACGACGGCGAAGACGAGAGGGTGTTGGTGTGAAAACACAGTGACTTTAGGTTGAGACGAACAAGGTGGTTAAGTCTTCGACGAACACGATTGATGAGCGAAGATGGACGACCGACGACAACAAACGACGATGACGAGCGAAGACGAGGAGCTAAGATTGTCGATTCAGCGAGGATGATGAGAGGCCAACGAACACATTGGTTGTGGAGGATGAGAGATGCTAGCAGACGAGAGTGAGAGATGAGAGAGAAAGAGCATCGAAAAAGGGAGGAAGGGCGGTGGTGGCGGCTGAATTCCGGCAAGGACAGACAAAGGAAGGAAGGAGCAGCGGCTGAACATAGAGAAATAGGATTTTTTTTAGGTTTTAAGGTTTGGAGGAGTGATGGGAGAAGGTAATAGGGTTGGAGAGGATCTAACGGTTCAGTTTGTTTTATGACATATATCTAACGGCTAATATTCATGATCCGTGTGCTTTGTGTTATTTTCTTGTGTGCCCTTGATTATGATGATCTAACGGTTTAGATTTTGCCCATTAGATGATTTTGGATTTTGCCTTAAGAAAACAAATAATCCTACCAAATTATTATTCATAACAACTAATCTCCATGTTCCACATTCCTAAACCCCAAATCTCATACCTTATAACCCCATTTTTCAAATAATAATATAATTATTTATAGTAGTAATCTCATATCTACTAATTGATCGTATATTCGTAGTTGATATATAATACTCATTATTATTATCATTAGTTATGCTATTAGAACATATTAAGAGTCTATACTCATTAATAATCAATCGCATATTAGTTATAATGATTCCAATATTATTATATCGTACTAAAGTATTTAAGTCTACTGATAAAATAGTTTGTTTATAGTCATTATATACAAAGTTAAGACATATAGCTCAAGTAGATGTTTTTTGTTTCAAAATGCATTACTTATAAAGACGATTAACTCAAATATTGTCTTGTTATATTAATTAGCCTATCAACTACTATTGACACATTCGTTTAGTATAATATGTAATTTGAATCATTCAAGTAGATTTCTTTGTTTATGAAACGCATTACACTCGAGGACGATTATCATAATGATTACCCACGTACATTGACTAATCTATATACTAATCCATTTGTATTACTTTGTGTTTATACTAATGTATACTAGCTAGAAATGTAATACATTGATCTATACACTATCTATACATTGACATATAGTCGAAATACAATACATTAATCTATATACTAATTTAGTTTAGCCTAGTGATTACCCCCTACATTGGCTTCCGTCACGTTATACTCGTATTAGCTTGTGTTGGTCGACTTTAATCATCATTATCACCAATTATGATCACATTATACCCGTATTGTATTTTGGTCAATGATATGAGATTTAAGAAATGATAATGCTTATGGACAAGGGAATAACCGAGTAACTGACTAAGTGTTAAATTACTATATGGTTGTGCAACTTATGAATCCGGCTCCGTTGTAATCACTTAGGCCTCACATAACCGTCGTTGTAAACACATGAATGTATAATTGTCATTTGTTATAGTATTATAACATATTAAGAGCCGTTATACTAATTTATAATCAATATAGTATTAGATTGGTTTTACAATTATTTTGATATCAATCTTATATTAAAATGATTCAACATATTAGTATTTATATTGTTATTGTTAGTATTTCTGTTCTTATTTGTATTCCTATTGCTATTGTTAGCCTTGTTATTATTACTGTTATTATTTGTATTTTTATCTATTATCATTGTCGCTTTATGTTTATTAGTATTATTATTCTTATTACCATCATAGCTATTTATAAACTTATATATCAATCATAATTGCTTATAGTAATAAATCATCAATATAAAGTTTTTGAAATTAATCGTCTACTCGTTATTATTATCGTTGGTTATAGTATATAATATTAAAACATATGAAGAGTCGTTCTAGTCCTTTACTCATTAGAGTTTTACGCAGTTGATTATTCGAACTAAAAGTTGACTAAGAGAATACACTAAACATCACGGTAATCAATATAGTGTTTTTATTGGTTTTTCGTTGTCATCCATATATTTATCGCACGCACACATATGTATATATATGTCGATCTTAATACTTTTATTAATATGATTCGTTTACAAAATACATAACAAAATCAAGATGGCCCGATCATGAGTTACCCGAAGTTGAATGGACGTTCAATAGCGAATGGACCCGATGTTTCACAATGATCGAACTAAGGTCATTACTAATTCAACCCGTGTACATTTGACTTAACGCAATCGTACATGAAACCTACATACGACATGCACAAATCGGGCATAAAAATATCAACGGGTGATCATATCTGGGATTGGATCGGTTCGTAAATGGAACGCTCAGACCTGTTCGGCACCCGGGAATCCAATGATTCAAATGTGTTCGACCCAGTTGAACAAAACCTGACCAATCATGACCTGGGACACTGACAATCAGAATCCTGACCTGTCCGGGTATGACCTGGTTCGTCGTGGGTATACCCAAAACCTGTTTGAGAACCTGTTTTGACACCACTAGATGCGAGACACAATCTTACCTTGTTTTTCCGAGCGTTGACCCACCATTTTCTAGCGTTGATATACCACTTTTTCTATTTACATGTGTGTCGGGTTTTTTCTATTTTCCCACCCTTTCCCCTCCATTTTTTCCTCAATAGAGTGTAAAATCCATATGCATGTGTGGAACACATGGGAGATTTAAGTGGGTCAACACCGAAAAATAGGGTAAGGTTGTTTCCGATAAAAATAATAATTAAGATGTTAAGTTGCTAGAAATATTATAAAAGGTCGTGTCTCGAAAAAAGAGGCATATAAAAGGTTTTATTGACAAATTTTATTCCTAAAATAATTTTTGAGGATTAGCATATTTGTAAAATGTGTTTACAGTTAGTTTTGAAGATGACTTAATTAACAAAGGACATACTAGTTATTATTTAATGTGTGTTTAAGTTTGTGATATGCAAGGTTGATCATTGAAGAACAAAGAGAACACTAAGTAAATATTAACTAATATTTGGGCCCGGACGTTGCCCCGAGTTGGTATTGTGTTTCTGAACTTGATATGCATTTTTTTTCCATTTCCACTAAAATATATTAAGGAAAACTTAACATTTAATAGGTAAAAATATAATAATGTGGATACTTACAGCATTATTATAAGTTGGTTGAGATGATAATTGTGTCATGTATAATATCAAGAGGTCACGGGTTTAAATGTTGTTGCAAGCTCATTTTACTTTTGTTAATTGACATGACTTATGTACACATTAGACAAGTCTAGTGGAGTAACAGGTGCCATGTGGCGTGTATACATTATTACGCACGTCTTTTAATATATTTGTATAGATGGGAAAATACTTAATCAAGATTGAAGTGAAGAGGTTCCCTCAATGATGAATCAACCAAGGAATGAAGATTCGTTTGCGTTAGGATGTATTAAAGATCTACAGGTAATGGTCGAAAGAAAGTAAAGCTAGACAAATGGTTATGAATTCTCAAATAAAGGAACTGGGTTCTCCCAAACTGGGAATGGACCTTGGCAACACTTGGTATAAGAAGCAAAATTTAGGAACATACTAAGTTATGTTAACTTATTAACGTATCTAAGAGATTGATATAAGTGAATCTTAGTTATAACTTGTATTTTAGTTTAATAATTTAGTTAGTAATTATTTTATAAAGGTTTTAAAATGTGTTTCCTTAATTTTATAAAACTATTTAGAACATATATAAGAACCAGCTTTTCGTTTTTAAAATAAATATATAAATAATTTAGTTAAAATATTTTTAGAGTCTTTTTAGGAAAATAATTTAATTTGACATAGGATTCTGTTAATTATTTTATTATTCGGTTTTTTATTAAAACAAAATAAAACAAGCACACATTCCTAATTAAATCACGTTTGCATTATTTTCAAGTTCTTCATCATCCCACATTCTAATCACATTTTATTAGTTAAAAATAGAGTTAGTGGTTCTTGGTTTCCAAGTAATAAGAAATCATGGACTTAGTGGTCTAAATTATGGGAAGTGACTATGTACTTGTTTGCCTATAAATAGATCAACTTAATTCTATTCTAAGTGTGTGTGACCAAAAAGCTAAAATATTTTAAGTGTCTGACCAAAAGCTAAAATATTCTAACTGTCAAAAGAGCTAATACTTTTATTCTTAAGAGAGTTCATACTTACTGTTTTTATTTTACATCTTTCAAAGTTATTTGCATTTTTCTTGGGGCAAAGGATTTTGAGTGAAATCCTTTATTTTGGGAGAAAGAGAGAAGAAAAAGAAAGCTTAAATTTAAGTCACGAGAAGAACAATGATTGTGGGAACTATTGTTGGAAACTTGAAATTTTTGTGGAACTTGAGAAGAGGACTTGAGAAGAGAACTCTATAGAAGTGTAGATAAGTATAATAGGGTGTAACAGAGGCGTTACCTATCAAGTTGTCCGTTTGCATGTTCTCTTCCTACCTTTTTATTCCACGAAAAGTTACGCTTATTTCTCACACTATAATCCCCCACTAGAGTGTTTCCAATTCAAACAACAATTGATATATATACACAAATACAAAAAAAAAGGAAATCATGTATGTTTTGGAGAATATATATTACTAGATAGACACTTGAAGAAGGGTACTCTATCTGAAGACCATCTATGTTAAACAACAAGTTTTACGACTATTGTAAGAACATATGTAAATCTTCATCAAAGGAGAGAACTATTAGGTATAAAGTGCCATTGAGGTAGACAATTTTGAAGTCACTACCACAAATGACAAGAATGAGGTAGTTCCTATATCTATAACTAAATATGATAAAAAAGATTTCGATAAGATGTAAGTTAATGTTGTTGTTAAACTACTGCATTATGATCTTGGATCTCATTAATACAACCATGTTATGGGATGCAAAACCGCAAAGCAAATTTAGGATATCTTAGGAGTCACTCGTGAAAGACTGAGTAAAGTTAAGAGATCGATAATTGATTTATTAATGAATTAATATGAAATCTTTCAAATGAGACCTAATGGATCTCTATTCAAGAGACGTTTACACTCTAGAATAATATTATTAATGAGCTAACCTTTCTTAGTAATGAGATTACTTCTGAGGAACAGGTACGCAAGGTCCTAAGGAGCTTTCTTAAGGATCGTTGGATGGCTAAGATAACTGCTTTGTAGGAAACCAAGGACTTTACTAAGTTCAATATTGAATAACTTGTTGGTTTCTTATGACTCAAGAGTTGCACTTGGACAAAGAGAATGTAGATATGTCCCAGAAGAAGTACATTGCCTTGAAAGCTGATGCAAATGATGACTTTTGAACTAATAAACAAGAATATGCTCTCATGGTCTGAAAATTCAACAGAATGTTTAGGAATATGAAGAGTGGAGACTCCAAAGATAAGAAATAGAATATACTAACAAATTTGGTTGTCATAAGTATGGCAATGGAGATCACTTCCTCAAGGAATGTCCTTAATAGGAACAGGACAATGGAAAATAACGAAAGGGAATGGAGCAATGGAACAAGGAGTACATAAGTTCCTATACCCAATCTGATATGAAGAAAGATATGATTGCTGCATGGAGAGACAATGACTATGAGGAAGAAGAAGACTCTCAACCATGTGAAGAAACAACAAACATTTGTCTCATGGCTATTGATGATATGGAATATGATGATTCTTGATTGGTTATGCCACGTTAGATGCGCCAATGTGTGCCTGACACGTGTGATTGTGCGTCACACAACCTCCTGCGCCTGGCGCAGCTGGCGCGTGAAGCGCAATTTCCTTTTCCCATAAATAGGCCTTGTTTTCATATGAATTTTCGGACGGTTTTTTCAACTCACACACTTTGACTTATACGACTATACACTTACGAATTCTTTCAACACAAAACACCTACGAACAAATACTTTCAGACATTCATATTTCCAAGCTTCACGATTTCTCGTCCAGAAGGTTATCAATCTCTCAGATCTAAGCCTCAGTAAAATCCCGAGGGTCTTTAAATAAATTATTTTTATATTGAAGTTACTTACGATTTCTTTCCTGATGTAGATCTTTAATATAAAAAGCGCTCTTTTGTATATTCTAATCTCTTTCTCTATTTTTGTTTATTTTTATATATTATACACTCCTTTCCTGATTGTCATGTTCATGCTTTCATCACCTCACATGTTTTTTTTTGCTAATCAAGACCTAAGGAAATGTTCTAATATTAATTAGATAATTTGGAGAACTATTAGTTTCCTTGTAATTTGATTGCATATTAACACGTCACTAAAAATTAGTCTTTTTATGTGTTTCCTGACTCAACCTAGACTAAGTTATTTTTAGGGAGCATGAAAATATTATTTGGTTATTCTATTGCATAAAATTGACATGAATCAGTATTTAGTAGAGGCCAGCAATGAGTGAATGTGGTTCATTACGACCATATATGTACGCTAACCCCTAAACTCAATTTTTGGTTCATTGACCATCTATGGAGTCGGGATGGGAAAATCAATTTTGTGCTTACAATTTACCAATATCTAATTAGATTTATGAGTCTTCCTTAAAAGACTTGTTGGCGACTTCGAAAATATTTTCAATAAAACCTTAACAACGGGGTAATCAAATACGCGTTCACACCACGTAGGCGAAATAAAAACACGCCTACAATTTGGCGACTCCACTGGGGAGAATTTTAAAAAAATTAATTTTTTTAATTAAGTGGGTGAAACTCGAAAAATACGATTCATACTCTTTTATGCTTTAGAATGACATTACAATTTTGCATATGCATAATTGTTGTTTAAACCAACATAATGTAATAGCCCGATTCTCGAGCTGCTAGCTAAACACACTTAAGATTCACTAATCACAATCAATGCTTAATAAATCTCGAATTAAATATTTACTCGTAGCGGAATCATAACCTATAAAACGATCCTAACCTGTGGGTTATGGGCCCACAAACCAAAATTTCTTTATAAAAGACTTCAATTCTATAGTCATTCAATCTCAAATTCCATAGCAAAAGAATAATCTAATATATTGTAAGTAATTCTAAATAAACTCTTCTATACACAACCTTAAATTTCGGACTTTATCCCGTAATACACAATTCGAATCATAACTTTGCTCTCAGCTCGATTCTGGCTCCCAACACAATCCTGCAACAAAGTTTGACTCTGCCACCCACCAAGTGACAGGCCACAGAAATGACAACACTATCAACAAAGCTGAGTACACACTATATAATAGAAAATACAAGTTTAGGTGTATTTTGAAAACTAACACATAGTTATAATAACAAATAATCACATTCAACTCAATTACTATAGTTGCACAAAATCAAATCGTGTGGCATGAACGCGAATGGAGAGGGATACCACGCAGTACCAGCTGTCTCCAAACTATTGAGGGTCGTCACCCCACCTTTTACTGTTCTGCTTGCAAGACTTAACCGAACATGTCTTATAACGCCAGGAATTCGCCCTAGCTTCCTGGAAGGCAACAGTTAGGGACTCTACCCGCCCTAACTCGGGTGCATGTTCACGCCTCACTTTCATATTTGTAATTTAAGATATTTAATGATTCATACTTTAATCCTCTATACTCAAAATTCTTATCAACTCATCCTTAATACTCAGAACTCTTATCAACTACTTTCAATTACCCTTGCTTTGATAATTGAGAAGATTTAGGATTTTCATACTTGAAACTAGTTTTAACGTAATAACTCTAATTGAACTTAACCAATTATGTCTTAGAGACTTGAATAATACTTAGACATACATTTTTTTGGGAGATTACTAATTATCCATTACTACACAAGTCCATGTACTAAAACACATTCCATTTAGAAGCATAATCGTAATCACTTAGTGTATAAGTGTTGTTTATGTCAAATAAAACATCTCTAACGAACCTTAGCATGCTATATCCATGTTATATACTCAATACATAATAAGATACACTTCATAAGTAAATTCATTTCATAAACATGTTTTACGCTAGAAAGAAACAATCACCTAACTATAGGTATGGAAATCTCTAGGTTGAAATTAAACCAAGTGTGTACCTTCACTAAAGATGCTTAACTCAATGCAACTTCTTAATCGAATTGATTATCTACTCCTACAACTTCCCCTGAATATATAAAATGCTAAAGATTAGTTTAAACAAGCTATTAGAACATAAATAACTAAGCTAAGTACAAGGGAGATGCACATATGTACTTACAACAATCTGTTTTATGTTCCTATGAAGTTTTTTTACAATTTCCCAAAGCTTGAAAACAATACTAAAAGCTTGAAACACTGAGGAATTATGTCTAGAAGAGTTTTATGTAAAGAGAAGTAGGTGTCGAAGAAGAAGATTTAGGAGAAAAGGACGACAAACCATGACACCATTTTATAGGGCCTGTTATAGCTGTACCCATGGGGGAGGGAAACCTCTTCTCTGTGAGGTCGGTTTCTTGGAGTTTCTAGGTGATTCTTATTGGAGATGTTAGCTTGAGATGTTGGATTTCATGCATGCAAAGATCGACACTCAAGCAGCTGCTAAGAGGCATTCTTTGAGGATAGGTCTGAACTGATACTTTGGCTGGGCCAGATCTTACTATGTAAGGAATTCACCCTATTTAGCCATGTAATTCATGGGCATAAATGACCATTTTCACCTTAAAACATCTCAAGCATGTCATATATGAAGTTTTGTTAGCATCTGAGCTCGGATTCAACCCCGAAAGGCTCTTTAACTGGAAGTTCATCGTTACCCGATAAAATAACTCCAAACGATTTTCATAACATTAATTTTTATGGCTCTCAAGGACTTTCTAACTTATATATTGGTTCTCAAGGCGTTCTTCACCTCTAGCAATGATAGTGCTTATCCTTTTTGACCTTTCTTAACCATTAAGAATGATAGTGTTTATCCACAAGCTTTCTTAACCACTAAAAATGATGGTTCTTATCCATTTTTAGCTTTCTTAACCACTAAGAATGATGGTTCTTATCCACTTTTGTCCTAGTATGATGTTGGAGATAGTTCTAATTACTTAAAGGACCATAGCCTGGTGAAGACTTAATATAGCTAACAAAATATTTGAACCTACTTAAAAATTCAGGCTATTACACATAAAGATAATGTACCTTGCCTCATTAGTGTATGTTTTATGTGTGAAGCCACCCCTGGATGGTTTGCGCTTTGTCCTTCCAAAAAGTTTCATGAGCGATGGTGTCACTAGAACAAAAACCCTTATATTTCACTTAGTGACAGATCAAATTTTTACAAATCTGGATCCGAAAATTCGCAAAAAATTGGGAGGGAAAGCTAGGCGAAGAAACGGATTCGGTCCTTTAGTGAACGGGATCCTTTAAATAGAAAAGGGATCGGTTTTATCTTAACTGATCCGGTTCCCTATACCGGATCAGTTTGGTCTTCGTCACTCTATAATACGCGGCCCACCAACCGAGCATAAACCCTAAACTCTAACAACCCCCCACTCCTCTCTCATTCCCTCACAGTCTCACACGCTCTGACGCCTCTGACGCCTCTCACCCCCTTTCAAACCCTAAACCCCTCTCTGTCTCATCCCCCCACTCGTCTCTCGTCGGTGAATGATCACCCGCCAACTCTCAGCTTTTGTTATCTC
This sequence comes from Beta vulgaris subsp. vulgaris, assembly GCF_026745355.1. Classification (NCBI taxonomy): domain Eukaryota; kingdom Viridiplantae; phylum Streptophyta; class Magnoliopsida; order Caryophyllales; family Amaranthaceae; genus Beta; species Beta vulgaris. Next base: position 58,683,768 of record NC_079207.1, read on the forward strand.
TCTTGTGGTTGAAGCTTGTCGCTCTCTTCTCTCTCGTCGGTGATGCTCCTCGCTCTTTCTCTCTCCTCGGTGATGCTCCTCGCTAGTCACCTACTCTCGTCGTCGCCTTCATCAGGGTAGGTCAATCTTCCTCGTTGATGTTCCTCGCCAGTCCCATTTTCTCCTCGGTGTTCTCGTTGTTCAGACCAAACGCTCACAATCAGTTCTCGTTTTCGTTATTTAGGGTTTCGTTTGTTTTATTTGCATTCGTTTGCCTAAATTTTTTTCCTTTTTTTTATTTCGTCCGTTGTAAAGTTTTACAAGTTTGGATGAAAATTGAAAGTTTGGCTCTCGTTGGATAAAGTTGGTTGTTTTCGTTGTAAAGTTGTAATTTCTATTGTTTCAATTCTCTGTTCCATGCTCTGTTCTCTTTTTTTTTTTCCTTCCTTTCTGGTGTTTTAATTTCTATTAATTTCGCTGGCTTGTTGTATAACAATCTGTTCTCTTAAGTGAGCTTGAAAGGATTTTCATTTAACCATCGGTTTGTTTGTTGTATAAATCCATCAAACGTAGTATAATTTATCAAGACGTACGGTTTGCCGTAATTGAGAAAGAAAAATGCAAAAAAAAAAAATTATTTTAGGTTTTTGGGGTCAACTGATTCGGTTTTGTCACTGATAGTTGCTGCGGGCCTCATGGATCCCGATTAAACCAGTTCTATAAGTCTGATTTTATCAAATCGGATGAATTTTTTTTCCACTAATGTGTTAGATCTTAGTCATAAGCAAACTTACCCAACCATGCTTTTTTATTCCTGACTTGAGAACCAAAGTGTGTCTTACACGTGGCCACCTCTTTAAGCAGAGGTGGGATCTATATCTTATTCATGGACTTGTTTCAACCTTAACCACCATAGTTGAACATATAACTGAACTTTAGGTTTTGAACTTTTACATATATGTTACATAATGCGTCGAACTTAAAATCGTGTCTAAATAACAAAAAAAAAGAAATTGCCAATTAGCCAAAATTTCGCCTAAATCTCCAAGAAACATGTCACAGAGTAGTGTGTCAAACACATTAATAGGTTGCACAGATACGGGTACATATACGAGTATGAGTTCGGATTCGGATACGGGACAGAAAACAGTGAGATTTCAAAATTGTAAGAATGTGTATGCGTACCCATACAGGACAAGTATCGTATCATGTACAGCCATATAGGTCAAGTACGACTACGAACCTAGAAGAAGTACCCATGTTATATATATATATATATAGGGGTAGGATCCGCTGAAAACAGCTCCTAATCTGAAAACTGAAAACAAGGTAACTTTTAAGCCCTTTGGGGTAACTTTTAACACTTTTAGGGTAACTTTTGTCAGTTTTAGGGTAACTTTATTATATTTGTAGTTCTATATATTTCAAGGTAACTTATTTATTATAAGAGTAACTATTACCACTTTTAGGGTAACTTTTACCATTTTTAGGACAACTTTTTAGATTTTAAGGGTAACTTATTTTAACTTTGATTATAGTTAAACCTATGAAGGATTCGAACCTACATCGTTGTGTCTTACACAATGTTTTGCCAATTGAGCTAATAGGTTGTATGAATTTCGCCAAATATATGTTAGTGAGAGGGGGTAGCAAAGAGCTTTAATACATCAACTAATAACAATTTTTGGAAACTAATAAAAACAGAGTATGCTACACCATAATGAACAAGATAAAAATAACAGAGAGAACACCAAAAGTAAAAAGTAGACAATACCACAAGAAACGAAAGATTAGGAAAATTAAAATTATCAGTTTTACATCAGAGAAAGCAACAACATCCAAGTAATGTAACCATAAGATTTCATAAACACGCAATATAAAGTTACCCTAAAAGTGCATAAAGTTACCCTTGAAATATATATGAAATTACCCTAAAATTGCAAAAGTTAGCCTAAAAAGGTAAAAATTATCCTAAAAGTGGTAATATTTAGTCTTATAATAAATAAAGTTATCCTTCAAATATATACAACTACCCTTAATATAATAAAGTTACCCCAAAACGGCAAAAGTTATCCTAAAAGTGTTAAAAGTTACCCTAAAGGGGTTAAAGTTACCCTTGTTTTCAGTTTCAGCTAAAGATAGTTTTCACGAGATCTCATTCCTATATATATATATATATATATATATATATATATATATATATATATATATATATATATATATATTATTATATATATATATATATATATATATATATCTCGTATAATAGAAGTAGCAGGTCATAGCCTAGTGGTGTTGGCATCACCTTCTCTGGGATCGAGTCTCATCCCTTGCAAGGAGAGATCTCCAATTTACCCCTACTTCAAGGGACTTCATCTTACCTTATTAAAAAAAAATACAAATATTTTATAATAGAGCGTCTGAAAAAGCTATAATCTTTTGACAATATGATTTGCCTTTGCTCTCCGGTTTATTATTACTTGTTGTCACATCCATGAAGAAAAAGCTTTGAACAACAATCAATTATTAGCTGTTTTATAATCCTAAATTCCTAATTAATAATTATGATTGAAAATCATGTATTATGTTGACTTTATTGACAGAAAAAGTTGTGAAACTGTTATAATGGAGTTTGAGTCTTAAGTACTTTTTTTATGTAACGATGAATAGGTGTAATTTTGTTACAAGAAGCTGCCTACTTATGTTGGCTTTAGGGGTTGTGTTAAATGGTGTATTAAAATTACTACAACCTCAAAGTAAAGAATGTCGAATTCCTGCAATTTACAACTTTGGTGACTCCAATTCTGATACTGGTTCAGACTCGGCTGCCTTTGGTCGTGCTCCTCACCCAAATGGAATTACATTTTTTGGTAAATCTGCTGGACGGATCTGTGATGGGCGGTTAATCGTTGATTTCATTGGTGCGTTTTCAACCAGAGACTTAAATTCCGGCCTTCATGTATGCAGTATATGTATACACCCGGGTGTATGATGGATTTTCTGTTATTTGAACTTTTCTTATTTTTCTTATGTGAAGTAATTGTAGCGGTGAATCAGATTATGTTAGTACTTATCTGAACTTATGCAATAAAGTTTGAATATTTGGTGCTGATCTTTACAGCTGAGAAACTAGGATTACCACTTGTGAGTTCATATTTGGATGCAATTGAGGCCAACTTTCAACATGGAGCAAATTTTGCTGCTTTTGGGGCTACAATCCAGCCAGTTGACAGCAATCTATATAGAAGCGGTGCTAATCCTTTTTCCCTTAACATACAGCTTTCGCAGTTTCATCAGTTAAAACAGCGGTCTCACGAGCTATATAATATTAAACAAGGTTGGCCTTCTTCTTTCTCATTGTAACAAGATCACAATTTTTAATCAGCTAAGCTTCATACCTGACCTTTCTAGTCGGTAATCTGTTCTATTACTTTCTTTTTGGTGTTTCTGTTGTGATTTTCAGCTAAAATCTTGAACACTAAAGCTCTGCCAAGGCCTGAAGACTTCTCAAAGGCTCTATACATGTTTGATATAGGTCAAAATGACATTGATCTTCTGTTGAAATCAATGACAGAAACACAAGCGCGTGAATCTCTTCCTGACTTAATCAATTACTTAGCTTTGGCCATCAAGGTAACTGCAACACAATCGGGGTTGTCCTAATTTATATCCGATGTATCTCCTTTTTATAGTTGCAATGTTTTTGGTCATTTTCGAGAAACTAAAGGATGTTTAGTGATATTCTGAGAAAGATAGGGAGAGTTCTTGGGAAGCTACTAGCGCAAAAATTAACAAATAAAGTGCCACTAACATGTGTATATCAGATATAAGTTAGGAATTTCTCCAGTCTGTACAATGATATTTTGATATTTCCCGTAATCATAGTTAGTAATGTGAAATTTTGCTTCTGATGCCGTCTTTTCTTCTGGTGCTTCCAGAATCTACACAAAGGAGGAGCTAGGAGATTTTGGATACACAATACAGGACCCTTTGGTTGCTTACCAATAAATGTGAATAGATATCCGTCAAACACCCAAAATTTTGATGAGCTTGGTTGTGTGATATCTTACAATGAATTCGCTCAAGAGTATAACCGGCAGCTTAAGGAGAAAGTGTCTGACCTACGCACTACATTACAAGATTCACTTATTGTATATGTAGATATGTACTCCGCCAAACACACTCTTATCATAGATGCGAAGCAAAATGGTACGGCTATTTTCATCTCACAACTCAATGTTTTGACATGACAGACAATTTGATAGTTGTATATCATGTTTGATCTATTGTGATCATGGCAGGTTTTGTGGATCCTTTAAATTACTGCTGCAAGGATTGTGCAGAATCTTATCTGCCTTACTGGAAAAGGCAAATTGGATATGAGACGGATATGGTTTTTGATGCTACTTCTTGTGATAATCCTTCGGAATACATTAGTTGGGATGGTGTGCATTACACTGAGGCTGCAAATGATTGGGTTGCTAGCCGGATTTTCAATGGAACATTCTCGGATCCCCTACTTTCCATTGCTGAATCCTGTATGTAAAATGTCTCAGTACATTTAACTTTTCAGATAGAACACTTCTCTTGGACATTTCTTACAGGTGCCGGTGAGGAGGTAGATGATGAATCAAATTAAAGCAAAATTATAAATTAGTTGGTTTTGAAGTCAATTTTTGAGTCAATGCTACAGAATTCTTGTGTTGAGTCTGTTGACAACTCCATTTAAACATGTATCACTTCTTACAGGGCAGGGAGTACCCTCGGTTTTAACAGGTTACAAGGCAGGGGCTTGTCATAGAACTGTTTTTTCTTCGGATTCCTGGTCCTCTATTGACGAGCGAAGATCGACGAGGGATGGAGTGGGAGGGGGTAGTGTCGTGGGGTGGTTGAGAGTTGGCGGGAGAAGAATGGGTGGTTGAGGGGGTGGTAGGCTGAGGAGAGAGAATGACGAAGGAACATGAGGTGGTTGGATGAGAGAGGGATGGGGATTAGAGTTTTAGAAAAGAGAGATGGAAGAGAGAAGGGAAATCAGAAATGGGAGATGGGTTTGAGTCTTTGAGAGATTGATAGTTAGATTTTGATCATTCTCAAATCAAGGGTTCTAATTCATGATCTATAATATTAATCTTTGGCCAATAGGAAAAGAGAATGATCTAACACATGGATTGATGACTTATCATATTATTGACAATCGTATATATTTATAATCTTACTAATTCTTATGTTGATTTAGTAATTTCTAACTTTAATAATTAGTCAATTATTTTATTAATTTGAAATTTTGGTTATTCTTATTGAAATTATTATGATTAATGTTTAAGTATTATTTAATTAGAGTTATAAATTGAGTTTTTAAGTTTTAATTAGACTCTTTATGGCATTACTTATACAACTATCAGTCTATTACTCAATTAAGTAAATAATTATATTTACTTAAGTAAACTTATATGTAGTGCTACATTGACATATATAGATTATCGACTTACAATGATACATTTATTGATCTCGTCCAATAACAACTTGTTTCAATCCAATTACATGTTTTTAGTTTCGAAATGCATTTTACATGAAGACTATTAGATAAAATATTGTATTGTTCTTGAATTAGCTTATAATCTATATTGATACATTCATTAATATTATCTAGTAGCGTACAACTTCTTTCATTTATCGTGGAACAAGTTAGTGAGTTACTGAGTTGGTATAATTCTAAGTGAGTAACTAACTAAATGCTAATTACATATGGTTGCTAACACGTTACTAACTAGTAAGTACCCGTTAACTTATTGACTTATGGTTGTTATGTTTACCATCACTTATATAAACTATTGTTATGTTTATTGTTATTATTGTACAACATTAACTCTCGTTATAATCACTTAGGCGGTTAAGCCTCATATGAACCGTTGTTATAAATATATGACTGTCATTTGTTATAATATCATAACATATCAAGAGTTGTGTACTAATTTATAATCAATATAGTATTACTTGTATTTTATTATATTAATACCAAAGTACTACTAAAATGATTAAACATATTGATAAAATAGTTTGTTTATAATTTATCATATATAGTCACAACATAATACATATATACCGTGTTACGTTTGTTTGTTGTTATTGCTATTGCTATTGCTATTATTAGCTTTGTTGCTACTATTACTATTAGTATTTATATTGTTATTATTGTTAGTATTTATGTTCTTATTTGTATTATTATTGCTATTGTTAGCATTGTTACTATTACTGTTAGTATTTGCATTAATAATAATAATAATAATAATAATAATAATAATAATAATAATAATAATTATTATTATTATTATTATTATTATTATTATTATTATTATTATTATTATTATTATTATCATCATCATCATTATCGCTTTATGTTTATTATTATTATTCTCGTTATCATCATAGCTATTTACAAACTTATATATCAATCATAATGCTTATAATAATAAATCATTTATATAAACCTTAGAATTGATCGGTTACTCGATATTATTGTCGTTGGTTATAATATATAATATTAGAACATATGAAAAGTCGTTCTATTCCTTTACTCATTACAGTGGTTATACGCAATTGATTAGTTGAAATAAGAGTTGACTAATGTAGTGTTTGGATAGAAGGAATTATTTTCAAATGAAGGAATTATTTTCAAATGACACATTTTAAATACTCACATTCAAATCCAAATCATATGTTTGGGAAAAACAAGAATTATGAATTCATCATTTCGATTCCTAAGCATATACTTTTTGGGATTGCGGCGCAAAGTAGAAGATTTGATCAAGGATCTTGACATGAGAAAGCTTGAGGAGAGAGAAAGCTTGACAGGAGAAAGCTTAAGGAGAGAGAAAGCCCAAGGAGAGATAGAGCACGAAGAGAGAGAATGAGCGATGTTTATTTGGGATTTCAAATGACAAGTTTTGATATTGGATTTCAAGTTCTCAAATATGGGCTTATGTTTTAAATATGTTGGAATTGGGTCAATTCCAATTTCAAATGTTGGGTTATCCAAACATGTTATTTGGCCAAATCCAACATTTCAAATGAAATGCTTAATCTCTATTACATAAGGGAAGGGGGGACTTATGGTGTCCTCTTTTGAACTGACTATTTTGCCCCTCTTTCCCTTACTAAATTACAAAAATAATATCAATACCAAAATGGGGATTCAAACAAAGCTACCGGAAATTAAATTTCAACATCACTGCCAAATCACTTATGTTAGGAAACTTTAAAAATCCCTTTCTTAATCACATTCAAGAAATCCCGCAATTCACTTAACTTTGCAAAAAAAAAAACTAAAAATTAACTTACAAACCAAAACTAATATAGTAGGGCGTAAATACATAAAAAAAATATTCACAAAATTCACTTACAAATGATTGTTCTCAAGAACTCACAAATTTCACTTACAAATTATTCTTTACCTATACACGCTATGCATAAAAATCTGTAAAAAACATAAAATTTCGACGGGGATATCACACATTTGTCCATCGGCGAATTGCAAACTTCCCAAAAGTTACATAATTCTTTTAATCTTCCAAGTTATTTCAAATTAGTTGAAAAAACAATAGAAATTGGTATGTAGCGACTAACAGAAAAAAGGGAGATGATAGCAATCAGTTAAAAAGGACTTAAAATTAACCCTTTATTTTCACATGAAATGAGAGAACAAGATAAAAGTAACAAATTTAGTTTTTTTTTTTAAAAAAATTCCAATATTAAAAATTTTGCTCATAACTTTTGCAAAAAATCCATTTTCACAAATAAATTTTGAAAAAAAAACAAAAATCAAAGTTTTCGCGAACAATTTTTGCAAAAATCAATTTTCAAAAAAAAAATTAAATTAATTTGCTAAAACCATTTTCAGAAAAAAATTACATTATTTTGCGAAAACAAATTTTAAAATTAAGCACCAAGACAACTGTAAAATTTTGAAATGGAAAAAAAGGGCTTTTTTTACAATTTAAATTTAATTCATTTTCATGTTAAATCAGAAAATAAGATAAAAGAAACGATTTTTGTTTTTTTTTAAAAAAATTCCAATATCAAATTGTGTATGAAAATTTAGAATTTTATCTCAAATATAATTTTAAATATGAGACTGGTGAAAATTTTAAATACAAGTTATTTGTGATATCATAATTTAGATGTTAGGCAAGAGGAAAAAAAAAACTGAAATTGATTCATACTTTTCGGATTAAATTTTGGGATGATAGATAATCGACCCAAGAAAAAACTGAAGTTAGTTGATTTAAGAAATTACCTTTCTTTGTTAGAAAATCGACCCAAGAAAAAACTGAAGTTGGTTTGCTTCCTTCAAAAGTGGTTGATACGACTGATGGATTTTTGATGAATTAGATCTACTACTTTGATACTTGAAAAGGCTGATTTTCTTATTGTATAGTGTATAGTTTGATGAACTAGGTTCCTTGAAAATATGGTTTGTAGATTTGTAGTGAGAGGAGAGAGAAAGTGAATAGCAAAAGTAGTGGAATTATACCGATGTTGCCAAGTAGTGGAAAAGGTAGTGAAATATTTTTTGTTAAAATTCTAGAAGAATGTGCCTACAGGCTACAACACGTCACTCAAAATTTTGGGTTTCAAATACAAGTGTGGATCAAAGTATAAATTAGCCAAATTATAATATGGGTTTCAAATACAAGTGTAGATCAAAGTATAAATTAGCCAAATTATAATATTGTTGCATTGGAAATTTAATGTAACAGATAATATGGACTCAATTTTTTTTTGTTCAATAGAGATAAGTTTAACTAAGGGAGTAATACTGTAATGCTACTTAAATGCAAAGAGTTAATGATTGCAAAAGAAAGAACATAATGTAGAAGGAGTACTATTTGATTGTATTTCAAAGAATCTTATTCACAAAATGGAGGTGAACTTAAAATACTAACTTGCATTTTCTTTTTGTTTACTACTTAGTAATAATTAGGCATAAAAATGTCATCGCACGCATCGCGTGCATAAAAAGCTAGTACCAAAAAAGCCATAAGAGAATACACTAAACATCATGATAAATAATATAGTGTTTTTTTAGTTTTTTTTGTTATCATCCATATATTTGTCGCACACTTACATATGTATATATATGTCGATCTTAGTGCTTTTAATAATATGATTCATTTACAAAATCCATTGCAAAATCAAAATGATCCGACAAGGAGTCAACCGAAGTTGAATTAACGTTCAATAGCAAATGGACCCGATGCTTCACAATGATCAAACTAAGGTCATTAGTGATTCAACCTTGTACACTTCACTCTACCCAAGCATACATGAAACCCAAATATGACTTGCGCAAACCCGGTTAAAAATTATCCACAAGCGATCATACTCGATAATGGATCGACTTGTAAATGGAACGTTCAGACCTGTTCGACACCCATCAATCCCATGATTCAAATGTGATCGACCCAGTTGAACAAAAACCTAACCAATCACGACCTGAGACATTCACTGACAGAATTCTGACGTGTTCGAGCCTGACTTGGTTCGCCCTGAGTATATCCAGAAACTGTTTGAAAACCTATTTTGAAACCACTAGAGATCGGGTCGGCATTTGACTCTAGTAATCACTAACCAGCAAATTTCCCTTCGACTATGTCAAATTGTCAATGACTCAATGTAGAACTCCCTCCTAAATCCTGATGTTAACATATTAGCGACCAAATTGACTTCTTGCCAACTTTTTTCCATCATCTATCTTAGATCCCATCTGTAAAACCGTTGATGACAATATGTAGATCACATTTATCATCTAACTCAACAACATGATCCTCAATCTCTTTGAGTTTGGGTATAACCGTAGATGGCAATAAGGTATGATGTTGTTCCCAGAAACCATTTTTACTTATTCGTTCACTAATTTGGGCTTCAATTTTTTAGCTTTTGTTCATTGGGTATAATAACTGAAAGGGGTATAGCTGGATATTGGTTATTCTGCTTTTTGAGTAGTATTTGCTGAGAAAATCTGATCTCTGTTAATGTTTTATTAGAGTTTTATCTTGAGCATTACATGTTTGATGAAATGCCTGAAAGAGAAAGTAGTTTGATGTGCTGAAAAGTTTTAGCTGTTCTGGTGTAGGAGCTACGAGAGATGAAGAGAACTGCTTTTCGTTATATTGAGTGTTACCTGTTTGGTGAAATGCCTGAATGAAAAAAGATTTTGATATGATGATGAGTTGGTGGAATTCACTTAGTATCAGTAGGGTTTTTAAGGTTGTTATGGGACTAAAATACCGGCTTCAGGTAGTGGCAGTTGGGTTTGTTCTAATTACTGGGTTTATATTGTATTTATCTCTTGGACCACCAAGCAAACGGCTGATTGAATCATCAGAAGAATGTCAAATTCCTGCCGTTTACAATTTTGGTGACTCTAATTCAGATACTGGGTGTGTCTCGGCTGCATTTGGACGTGTTCCATATCCAAATGGTATCTCATTTTTTGGTAAACCTTCTGGGAGGTATTGTGATGGGCGCTTAATTATTGATTTTATTGGTGAGTTGGTTCTGAACTCATTTTGATGTTAAAATGTACATGTTTTTTCTCCAATCATGAAGTTTCTGGGCTAATCGTCTTTACCTTTTTATAGGCTTTAATATTACCGTCTCCTTATTGACGTGATGATCTTAATCGGTCTTGATATCAAACGATGATTATAATGTGATTTCTCAAAAAAAGTACAGAATTACCTTTGACGATTGTAATATTGAAGTAGCCGACTGAAATTTGGTGCCAATTCTGTCACATGAGAAGGAAACTATAAACATTTGACTGTCTATATGAATCCACTCCTTATGTTGCCTTGTAATCCTTGCAGTTGAGAAGTTGGGAGTTCCGTATCTGAGTGCATACTTGGATGCTCTTCAAGCAAACTTTCAGCATGGAGCAGATTTTGCTGCTAGTGGGACTACTATTCAGCATGTTGACGGGAAGTTGTATGGAAGTGGTCTTAATCCTCTTTCGCTTGATGTTCAGCTTTTGCAGTTTGAAGAGTTAAAAGAGCGAACTAGCGAGCTATATGAACAAGGTCTTATTGGGTTGCATGAAAAAGAATGTTTTCTAGTTCAAAGAAAAGTTATTGAAGCTTTACATTTCTAATTGTGCTTCAGCTTTCTGGCTTCTGATTCCCAGATAATCCAAAAGGTCGCTTGCCAAGTCCTGAAGATTTCTCAAACGCATTATATGCATTCGATATTGGGCAAAATGACATTCATCATGCATTATCAACGATGACAGAGGACGAAGCCTGTAAATCTATTCCTGTGCTCATAACTCAGTTTGCATCGGCAATAAAGGTTACTGCAAGATAGATAAGTGTAATTTCATTAATTGTTTATAGAAATGTGGGCTTAAAGGTCATATAAAACAAATCCCAAACTTTAGCTGCATATTTAGCTCTGATAATGATAGCTCTCTTGATTCTTTCTTGGAATTGGAATTTTACCTGTGCCTGTGTAGTGGTACTATACCAGGTAGACCTGTCGGAGTCTTGCAATAATATGTCAATTAAACATCTCATATGATATCTTTTTCTGTGCTTCACTTCAAGAACTATACGAGTCTATGTAGACTAGTTAATGGTGGAGAACCCATTTCGTGGATTATAACAACTTGGAGGTCTTGGTTTTTTTTTCCAGTTCAAGCATTCTCAGAAAGAATATTTTCCCCTCCTTTTTTCTGCTACTCCAACTGTGTCCCTCACAAATTCAACCCTTTCGACTCTCAGTCTCTGATGACTGTCTAGGGATATTTGAGCTAAGGTTGAAGTTTCTGGAGTTTGGTTTCGTTATGTATTTCTTGTTTTGGTTGTATTTTACAGTTTGAAATTCTTACACTTCTAACGAACTGTTGTCATGAATTCATAATTACTTTGTTATGGTCCAAAAGCATGACCTTGTTGAGCTGGAATTCTTTTGCTGCTTTACTGGCCTCAACAGCGGGCATACTTTGACTCTTACAGTACTGATGTGGAACTTACTCATGCTTCCGCATTCCGTCAGAAACTTTATGACCAAGGAGCAAGGACGTTCTGGATACATAACACCGGTCCTATTGGTTGCTTGCCATATTTGCTAGCGAAACATCCTCCGAAGCCTGAAAATGTTGACGAAGCTGGTTGTGTGAAGTCTTATAATGAGGTGGCGAAAGAGTTCAACAGGCAGCTCAAAGATAGAATTTCTGAACTACGGACTCAACTCCATGATTCCCTTCTTGTTTATGTTGACATTTACTCACTTAAATTCTCCCTTATCAGTGAATCAGAAAAATATGGTGAGACTCATATCAAGCATACCTTGTTTTCTCATGAGAAACTTCCGGTTAATAGAAGTACTTTACAAATTTTGCATATCACAGCCCCACTAAACCCGAAATGCCTGCAAATTTATCCAAAATATCTGGAACATCCCCTTATAAAAGCCCTAGATCCCCAAAACAACCCCGTATGCATTTTAAGCATGCCATCATTTCACATGCGACAATACTCTTGATTCTATAGAACGTATAACAAGTCATGGTCATCTTGTCAAATTATTAGCTAATATCATGTGGATTGGTGGTGATTGCAGGATTTATCAATCCGCTTGGTTACTGCTGCAAGCACGCTGGTAATCCTCGCTTGCATTGTTGGAACAAAGAAACAGTGAATGGGACTGCAGTTTATGCAGCTCCTTGTGAGAATCCATCCAAATATATAAGTTGGGACCAGCATACATTACACTGAGGCTGCCAATCGATGGGTTGCAAACCGGATTTTCGATGGATCTTATAGTGATCCTCCTACATCCCTCACTAGATTATGTACAAAGTCTTCTCTTTAAATTTTATAATTGGCAATCGATTTGAAAGCATCATTGCGATTAAACATGAAATCTTTTTATCCCAAAGGCTCTCCTTTTTGCTTCCATTTATAACTCCAACGCCGAGTTGTCTTCATGCATAGAGATGTGCTTACTAAGTCAGTAAGTCCACATATATTCTTATCTATCTTGTTCCTTTTGCTAATAATGTGATTTTCATATTTTATTAGAAAGAGAATTGCATATACAATTCAAATTAGTTCAATTCCGATAGTTTAGCTAAATTCGGGTGAAGAGAATGCAACCTTAGATTTCACTTGTGGTAATCAATGCATTCACCTTTGGTGAGAAAGAACGCGAGGAGTATAGTCGTATAGAGTGAAAGAGTTGAGGATGGAGGACAAGCATTTATCGATGATGCTCCACCCATTCACCGATTGATGCATCTTCATCTTATAGCTTTAGCACAGTATGGTTATTGTATCTATTGCCTGAAATTTGTCCGAGCTGGGTTTTTATTACTCTTTCACTCAATGTGTGTAGCATTTTGGGATTGAAATGTCTTCTTGGTCGAAACCTTGTAAGCTGCATGAGCTCGTATTTCAACCAATCCTTCCAAGTTCCAACTCAATGCTAACATATGATCCCAGCAGTGAAGGGAGCCAAAAAAAAAAGGAGCACGTTCATATGAGAAAAAATATACCGACTCCGCTGGGGATCGAACCCAGAATCTCTGGTTCCGTAGACCAGCGCCTTATCCATTGGGCCACGGAGTCATATTTACTGTTGTTTGATTATTACTTCTTGTAAAATGTATATATTTCTCATCTCATTTGTACTTTTTACTACTGTATTTAGAACACTTTAATCCTTTATATTTGGGATAAAATAAGGCAGAAGAAAATTGATGGGAAAAGACACTATAGTTTCAAATTCACCTAATATGACACATTGATGCAATTTTTTTTTTTTTTTTGCTTTCTACAAACTAGTTTTTAGCTCCTACTCAATGTACAATTGAAAAGATTGTAGATGAAATATAGAATTAACTTTTTTTTTTTGAGGGGAAATATAGAATTAACTTTAATTGCAAAATGAGTCGTCTTAGACCAGTCGAGTAAGAAAACCTAAAGGAATGAAACTACCATCTCTTTTAAAAAAATGCTATATTAATAAAATTTTGAGATTAAGTATGATAAATGAAATCATTAGTTTAGGTAATGTCATAATTAGGGATGATAATGAGCCTAATCAAATTGTGAACAGTCGAGTTCAGCTCAGTCAAAGTTTGGTTCATTGTGGCTGGACTCGAATTTAAGTTCGGCTCAAAACCTTAATGAGCAGAATTGAGTTATGACAAGTTCGTGCCTAAAAGTTGTGAACGTGCTCGATTACTTTTTTTGTAAATGAAGATAATGTATTATGTATGTATACATAAATATACTTATTCTAGATATAACACAATAATGAGTTAATAGCTTTATTGTTAAGGAATAAACTAAAAAAAAAAATCAACAAAAATAATATAAAGAAGACGAGTACACTAAAAATAATAGTAGGTCAAACTTGTTCGTGTACAATTTGATGACGGCTCGGTCAACGTTGGGTCAAAGCTCTGCTCAGCCACAACTTGGTTCGTCAAGTTTTGAGTTCGGCTCAAGTTCGAATAAAATTAAATGAATACAAGCCAAACTAACAAGAGTTCAGGCTCGGCTCGACCGATAAAACACCCCTGGTCATAAACTCCTCAAACCAAGTGAGCTGGATGCCATATGACGAGAATTTTATGAAACACAAACGTCTTTCTGAAATACCACTGTCTGCATTCTTTTTCTATCGCAAGTTGCAACAATGGGTTTGAGCAAAGTTTTAAGGAAGTAAAAAAGGTGGGATAGTTGAGCAAGAACGTATCTCTTTAATTAATTAAAGTAGGAGAGAGACATAAATCCTTAATATAGTAAAAACAATTTTATGAGACAGATTGAGTAATTAATGATGGTTTTAGTAAGATAAAGTAAGAGTAAATTGTCTTATTTTTTTTACCAAAACTGATTTTTTTTTTTTGACAGGAAAAAAAATAATTTCATTCATAAGGGATAGCCAAACGGCACTTACAATCAATTCTTGAAAAATCAAAAATTCCAACATAGGTATATAACACCTTAGAACTAGATACATCGCAGATTTGATAAAAAATAGCCTTAATAAAAACTTCATCTGGAGTAATACAATATGTGAGTTCGCCCTGATTCGGCTTAACTTCCGCTGATGCATAGTTGTTTTGGTGAAAATACTTCCGTGGTCTTCTAGATCCTTACAGAGAATAATAATTGTTTGATCTTCCTTCTTCATTAGACGAACAAAAAAAGAAATGGAACATCCTAAAATAAATATCATCTTAATGATGGGATATACTTATTGGAAGCAATTAAAAAGGTTTTTGGGGCTTACCACCGGTACGAACACCAGTGGAAGCCCCTACAAAGATTCACAATTGAGACCAAGAAGAAAAAACAAAGAGAAAGAAGAAAGAATGAAGGGAAAACCTTCAAAAAAAGAAGAAAACCTAGCGACGGAGGCTAGGAAAAAACCCTCCCAAGGAAAAACCCTTGAGAGAAAAAATCCTCTCAAGGAGAAACCCTAGAGGGAACTCCGTACGTTTTAAAACTGAAATTATTTCAATAGATATGAAAGTATCAAAGTGGTAATTATTGGCTTGTTACAATAGAAAAAAAATTCAGGCTGTATAAATCTTAAAGCTCAAATAAGTATATCTCAGAAAAGATAGTATCATGATTAACTACATGATACTGTACAAGTGTGAGAAATAATTGTGTTAGCCTGTTGTAGGTTAACCTGACATTCAATATTTATGATGTTTACAATACAGACCTATGACTAGTAAAGTACCATTCTACCCTTTACAATATAATATTATCCCTGTACATATAATATTATCCAATACACCCCCTCAATCTTTACGGGGTGAAATGACGGATAGATTTGTACGATGTTTAGTAAACAAGTCAGTAGATAGGACCTTAGTAAAAATGTCTGCAACCTGAGACTGAATAGGAACATGTCGAACAATAAGTCCTCCCTTGGCAACCATTTCGCGAACAAAATGGTAATCGACGTCAATATGTTTGCTACGATCATGATGAACCGGGTTAGCAGTGAGATAAGTAGTAGAGACATTGTCACAATAGACAATGACAGGACGACGAAGAAAATGGCCAATGTCAGCCAAATAGTTTCTGCAGCTGTGTAGGCAACTGCCCTGCATTCAGCTTCAGTGGAGGATTTGGAGACAGTAGGTTGCTTTTTCGAATGCCTGGAAATTAACTTCTTCCCAAGAAAAACAGCATAACCAGTAGTAGAACGCCTTGTGTCAGGACATCTTGCCCAATCTGCATCAGAATAGGCAATAACAATAGTAGGAGAGCTACTACTGTATAAATAAAGCCCATAATCCAAAGTGCCCTGCAGATATCTGAAATTTTTTTTTCACAGCATGAAGGTGAGTAGTACGAGGAGCATGCATAAACTGAGACACCATATTAACAGCATAAACAATATAAGGACGAGTCATAGTTAAATACTGCAATGCACCGACCATACTACGATAATCTGTGGGATCAACAAGAAGTTCTCCATCAAGCAGAGACAATGTTACTCTAGAGACAACAGGAGTGGTAACTGGTTTAACAGTATGAAGATGGAATTTACGAAGTAAATCAGAAACATACTTATGTTGAGATAAAAATAAACCAGAAGGAGTACGCACAACCTGCACACCTAAAAAATAATGAAGATCCCCTAAATCTTTCATAGCAAATTGAGAAGAAAGAACATATATGAATTTGGCAACAAGAGGAGGACTACTACCAATAAGGACAATGTCATCAACATATAATAGAAGAATAATGAGATGACCACTAAACCGAGAGAACCAAGCTCGAGGAGCTTGTTTCAAACCATAAATGGACTTACGAAGATGACAAATATGAGTAGTTTTAGATGGATGTATAAAACCCGGAAGTTGACGCATATAAACCTCTTCATTAAGAAAACCATGAAGAAACGCATTTTTAACATCTATAGTTGTGAGGTACCAACTCCCATGTGTCATTAGTAATCAAAGCATTATATTCATCTAACATAGCTTGACGCCAACGTGAGTCTTTAGAAGCTTGTTTAAAATTAGTAGGTTCAGAGACTACAATTTCAGTGTTTAAGTTCATTAAGACACGAGGCTTAGACACACCATCTTTAAGACGGGTAACCATGGGATGTTTATTTGCAACAATGGTAGACGGATGAGGGCGGGAGACTCGAGGAGAGGCTCACGGACAGCAACTGATTTGGCCGGGCCAGCGTGCGCTGTGGAGTGAGCAGCGTCGCTAGGCGGAGAGGCGAAGAGACTAGACGCTGGTGATCCAGCGGGCGTGACTGGCGAGCGGGCTGGGAGAGGGACTGTGCCAGCTGCCGAGGGGGAGCCAGCTGGCCCAGCAGAGCTTGGCGGGAGGACGTCCCGGCTTCAAGCGAGTGTTGAGATGGCAGCACGCCCATCAGACGAGACACAAGGGAGGGGGGACGGGCCAGCTGACGCAATCACACTAGGAGAGGAGGTATGGGACTCGGAAGTCACACGAGCTACATTGGTGGGGGACTAGTCATGAGTCAGGACCATGGGAGAGGTGTAAGGCACATAAGATGCGTGACCAAGAAACTGACGGTACGGAAATTTATGTTCATGAAAAAGAACATGACGACTAGTGTAGACTTTCTTGGTAGTAGGATCAAAACACCGACACCCTTTATATTCTAATGCATATCCAATAAAAAACACAAGTTTTAGATTTAGGTTGCAGTTTGTGATATTTAGAGTTCAGAAACAAAGGAAAGCATTCGCATCCAAATGTTTTCAAAAAATTGATAGGAAGGGGGACGATGAAATAATTTTTCAAAAGGAGAAACACCCCTCTAAAACCAAGCTGGGTAATCGATTGATAGTGTAAGTGGTAGTATATGATGTATCAACCCAAAATTTCGCAGGAAAGTCAGAATGAATAATCATAGTACGAGCCATTTCAATGATATGACGATGTTTGCGTTCGGCAACACCGTTCTGAGCGACAGTATGGGGACAAGATTTTTGAAAAATAATATCATTGTCAGAAAAATGTTGAAGAAGAGGAGAATTGTCAAATTCTCTTCCTCCATCACTTTGAAATATTTTAATTTTGCAATTAAAAAGATTTTCAACCATCTTTTGAAACATAAGGAATTTAGAATAAGCTTCCGATTTTCGACGTAAAGGATAAATTCAGGAATAACGCGAAAAATCATCAACAAACACAACATAATAACGAAATAATTGATTTGACAAAACAGGAGATTGCCAAAGATCACTATGAATCCGGATACCAGACCGAGTCATTAGCTTCACAACCAAAAGACAGTGCAGCTAAGGCTCGAGTGACACTTTCAGAGGAGGAGGGAACAAAGCTGGAATTGAAACATTGAGGACAATAGGCAGCTTGGTGACCTGGAAACCAACATAAACCACATGTATCGGAAGTAGGGGTAGAGGTAACATTGTTACTACTTGATGAATTACTCCCTGCAGACGACAAATTATTAGTAATATAATCTAGCAAGACATACTATAGGATGACAAGTTAGAATATTTACTCATACCATTTGAGCGTCCCCGATTACCATTGTTGTTTCTAGAGCCACGAGAATTATTATTTCCTCCATTGCCACCATTATTGCCACGACCATTCTGATTGTTGTTACCCCCACGATTATTATTACCACATCTGTTTCTGTTATTCCTTTCCCGATTTCTCCCTCCAGAACTAGACTGGGAGGAGGAACTTGATCCATTAAGACGTCGGGGCGGCAGAGGAGGATGCCGGCAGGGCCTGTGTGAAGGCAGCGGCGGCAGCGGAAGTCGTGGATGAGTAATCCATGGCCAGGAAAAGAAAACTGACGTAAAAGAAATTGGGAAGAAAAAAAAAATATTTCTTGTACGGAAAAAAATTTTTGGAAAAGAAAAAAAATTATTTTAGGAAATCCTTGGCTGTGATACCATGTACAAGTGTGTGAAATAATTGTGTTAACATGTTGTAGGTTAACCTGACATTCAATATTTATAATGTTTACAATACAGACCTATGACTAGTAAAGTACCATTCTACCCTTTACAGTATAATATTATCCCTTCACATATAATATTATCCGATAGATACTTCCTTTAGAAAATATAATACTTTTTCCATCTTTATTTATTTTCGTTAATTTTATAAATTTCTGTTTATATGTCTCAGATTAATTGCAATTTAATCTGTTATTGAAATCGTGAATTCTCCTTTTCAATCACACGGGCACGTAAAGATGTAGTGGAGAAAAAAAATGATGAGAGAGAAAGTCCCAGAGAGAGAAACTCTAGACCCAATAGCAAACCCAGCTAAATTGCACTATTCTACAAACCCTAGTTTTTTCCCCAATTCAATTTCCCCTTCTACGAAATGGATCCCAGCTCAATCCCCCCTCTTTTCTAAACAAATTTCCTCCCTTATCTTTATTACTCTGTTATCTCTTGTTTTTAGCCCATTATTACACCTAATTGTAAGGGTTGGTAAAGTTTCCCCAATTCAATTAAAAGGCTATTCCTATAGCTACGAATTAGTGAAATCATTTCAAAGTTTCTACTTTTTGTCAAGTTATACAAATTCTTCTGGGATTCAGCCGGATTTTGTCTTTCTAACTTCCCAAAGTAATTTCTTTTGGATTAAAGGTTTCGTGTTTCCTCCTAAAAAGTACAAGCCAGCTGGGTTTTCTAGGGTTTCTCTGCTAATCGCATTAATGGTGAGTGAGAGTGTTCTTAGTGAAGTGAATGTGTTGTGTCAGGCTAGAGTGTTTGTTAGCTTGGTGTCTGAGCCTTCGCCGGATTTTCGAAGAAAGGAGCTGTCTTTTTTTACCCACTTTGGTGGGTTTTTCCTGTATTTCCGTGACGAAGCATTTAATGCGATGGTATTAGTCGATTCAGTAGCAAGAAGTAGGGGATTTCCCCTTATCTCTCAGTGGAATGTCAAACATCCCTATAAAAGGGATACTCAGGTGATAAATTTTCATAACCAAACTCATTCCAAGTCTTATTTATTCCCTTGTTTGCTAGTTCATAAACTCTCTTCCAGTTTATTTGTCTTTAAGATGGTAAATCCAAAATGCTTCAAAAATGCTCTATTATCTAAACCTAACCTTAATGGTGAAGAGGGACCTGCTGTACCTCCCTATGAAACTGTTGAGGCTAGGTCTATTCTTGTAAATGATCCCCCCCACCCCCCATCTTTTCCTGATGCTATTATTCTTGATACCCTCCCCCAAGTTCAAAAAGATATTATTGAACTATCTAAGTCTTGTTTGCTGGGTAAGATGTTGTCTGCTCCTTTGGACTTGCGTACTGTTATTGCAAGGACAAAGGCTGACTGGAAAATGGTAAAAGGGGATGTGGATTATCTAGAAATGGGTAATGGCTGGATTTTGTTGAGGTTTGCAAATCCTCAGGATCTTGAGTTAGTTTGGAGTGAAAGACCGTGGCATATTCAAGGGGATCTCTTTGTTCTATCCCCCTGGAAAGCCTCATTTGATCCTTACATGGAGGAAATCAAATGGGTTGACCTCTGGGTTAGAATTCCTAGACTCCCTACTGAGTTGCTGAATTTTGAATCTATTGCTAACTTGCTAGCCTCTAATGATATTGGAGCCCTTGTCAAACTGGACCAGAGGTCCCTTCTTCGTAATAAAATCCGGTTTGCAAGGGCTTGTGTTAGAGTTGATATTCAAGGTCCTTTGCTCGAATTTGCTGAAGTTAGTAGGAAAGGTGATTTAATTCATGGTTATGTCATTTGGTACGAGGATTTTTCCTCTGGCTGCTCTTTTTGTGGTGAAGCTAGTCATACTATTGATGCTTGTCCCTTGCTAAACTCTCCTAAGAAAGAACTCACTATCCAACTATTAAAGAATCCTAAACAGAAATCCTTATATGATGCTCTTGCTAAGGCTGCTGGGCAAGCTAGCCATGTACCCACAGCTGAGCCAGCACATGTGGTACATGTGAAGCCTAAGCACCTTAGCAAAGCCCATGAAGCTAAATCCTCTCCTAAAAAGATATCTTCTAAGTCTACTGCTCCTGGTTTGCTTCCTACTCCTCCCTCTAAGGGAATTGTTATTAAAGATGCTGCTAATATCTCTCATGTTCAGAAAGCTCCTGCTGCTGTCTCAGGTAAGGGTAAAGGAAAAATGGTTGCTGCCCAAGTTTTTTGTTCCGATGAATCCTCTGGTGATGAGGCTGATTTTCTTATGCCTCTAGTCTCTCCTCCTGCTGGTAATGGGCTGGGGAAGATTGTAGGAGCCACTGATTGTGCTCCTCCCATCCTCCCTTCTGCCCCCTTGAAAGTCTTCTGTGTCTCAGACCTGCTTGATGAGAACCAATACCTTGCACTGGACTCTTCTGAGAATGTTAATGATGCTGGTCTCTTTTCTCATACTGCCGGTGATAACACATTCTGCCTTGAAGATCAGGATGATTGCCTCCACAATGAGTTTAATTCTCTTACTGAGAATTCCTTTCACTCCATGCATTCTGATAATTCCATTATCCAGCAAATTGGGAGGATGGGTGTTGATGCAAACAACCCAGTGGAGCTCTCTTCCCAGTCTGGGCCAGCCAAAAGGAGGATAGAAGACAAGGAGGATGAAGATGATGCTTCATCTGCCCTGAAGAGGAAAAGGAACTAATTCAGAATCTGCTTTGAGTATGGTAGTTTTTACCACCTTTTGTGATTATAAATAATGTCGATTGCATGTTGGAATGTTCGTGGTTGTGCCAGAAAAAATGCTTTGACAGAAGCCAGGGATTTTTGTCTCTCTAACAATGTTAAAATTTTCATGCTTTGTGAAGTGAAATCACAATCTCCCCCCTCCCAGGCTATTATTAGACAATGTGGCTTTAATGATTTTGATGTAATTCCAACTATTGGATATTCTGGTGGTCTTTGGATAATGTGGAAATCTTGTAATACTCATCATTTTGATCTATCAATCCTGCTCAAAGCGAGCCGTTTTATTTCTTGTCTAATTCATTTAGTTAGTCTTAATATCAGTTTTGTTATTATTTTTATTTATGCTCCAGCTCAAAATCAATTCAAGGCAGAGTTCTGGGATGAACTTATAAATTATACATTATCTCTCTCTCTTCCTTATATAATTATTGGTGACTTTAATGAAATCTCAAACCCAAATGATAAAATGGGGGGTGCGCCTGTCTCAGCAGTCAGATTTCTTACAATGTCCAACATTTTTTCTCATCTTCCTTGTACTGAAATTCCTTTCACTGGGCAACAGTTTACTTGGCGAAAAAAAAAATCGGGTAATGGTAATATTCATGAACGTTTAGATAGAGGAGTAGCTAGTATTTCGTGGTTAGCTCTTTTTCCCCAAGCAAAAATTTTTCATCATGTTTTTACTTCCTCCGACCATTGTCAAATTTCTTTAAGTTATCTCCCTAATCAGACTTCTAAAGCCCCCCCCCCCTTTCGCTTTGAAAAAATGTGGTGCCTTAGAAAAGACTATGATACTCTTGTCAAGAAAACTTGGTGTACCCAATTTGTTGGTTCGCACATGTTTCGGTTGGTTAAAAAATGCAAGCTTTTGAAGGCAAAATCAAAAAATTGGAACAAATTCCAATTTGGTAACATTTTTCGTCAACTAAGAAATGTAGATGTCCAACTATCCTCAATTCAGGAAAGTCTGCTTATTCTCCCTGATGATCCGGCTCTTCAAGCTAAACAAGAAATTTTTCTTCGCAAACGTTCAGATCTTCTTTCTTTTAGTAATGAATATTGGAAGCAAAAAAGTAAGACAAACTACCTCCTGCTAGGTGATACCAACTCTTCTTATTATCACTCGCATGCCTCAATCAGACGTAATAAAAATCAAATTAAGGGACTAACTGATTCCACTGGTACTTTAGTGAGTAATCCCCTTCTCATTGCTCAGGAACTTACTAATGCCTTCTATTCTCGATTCTCTTCGGATGGTTCTATCTCTTTTGATCAAAATCTTGACTTTTCTCTTCTTGAATGTATTGTTTCTGATGAAAATAATTGTTTCTTGACCTCCTGGGTCACTGGTGAAGAGATAAAAAATGCAACTTTTGATTTAGCCCCAGACAAATCTCCGGGCCCTGACGGGTTTCCCCCGTTCTTTTTTCAAAAGTTCTGGACTCTTGTTGGCAATAGTGTTATTCGGGCAGTTCAAGCTTTTTTTTCATTCTGGGATTATTCTGAAGGAAATTAATCATACTTTCTTGGCCCTTATTCCAAAAGTTGACAACCCTTCGTCAGCAAATCATTTTCGCCCAATTAGTATTTGTTCAACTATTTATAAGATCATCTCCAAAATTCTCACTAATAGACTTAAAGAGGTTATGGGGAAGATCATCCATCCCCTTCAAGGGGCTTTTGTCCCGGATCGCCTTATTCAAGACAACATATTGATTGCTCATGAAATTTTCCAATCTTTCAAAACTAAATCAGGTAGCATTGGTTGGATCGCTATCAAGTTAGACATGGAAAAAGCTTATGATCGATTGGAGTGGAGTTATATTTTTATGACTCTAGAAAAACTGGGTTTCTGCACTCAGTGGATTAAGTGGATCAAAGCTTGTATTTCTACTGCGTCTTTTTCTGTGTTAGTCAATGGCATTCCAGGTGACAGATTCTTCCCTTCAAGGGGAATAAGACAAGGCGATCCTCTTTCTCCTTATCTGTTTATCCTATGTGCTGAATTACTTGCTAGACTGCTCTCTTCTGCTGCTTCCGGCCCAGCTAAGCCCATTGGTGTTCCTATTGGTAAAACAGGAATGCGCGTCCCTTTCCTCACTTTTGCAGATGATACTATGATTTTTGCCCAAGCTACTAATTACAGTTGTCTGATCATTCGTCAAATTTTAGATAAATACTGCTCCATGTCAGGGCAACTAGTTAATTATCATAAATCATCTTTCCAATGCTCATCTAATGTTTCGGAGGAGGATAAGGCTTGCTTTGCCTCTATATTAGCTATGAAGGAAACTAACGATCTGGGTGAATATCTTGGGTGTCCTATCATAAGTTCTAGGGTTACTAAGGATACTTTTAGCCCGGTCACCAGTAAAGCTGTTAACAAGCTCCCTAAATGGAAAGCTAATGCCCTCTCGCAAGCGGGGCGGTCTGTGCTTTTACAATCTAATCTTTCTGCTAAGTCTAGCTATCAAATGCAAAGCTTCTTGCTTCCTAAGCACGTTCTTTCCAAGCTTGACAAAACTTATCGAAATTTCTTTTGGAATAAAGATACTGACAACTCTTCTCCCAACCTTATAGGGTGGGAAAAAATTTCTAAGCCGAAATTCGCTGGTGGGCTGGGCTTCCGGAAAGCGGAAGTGACTAATCAAGCCCTGCAGATGAAACTCCTATGGCGTATTATTAAAGAGGATAACAACTTATGGGTCAAACTGGTCCGTAAACGATACATAAAAAATGATAGCCTATTCTCTATTAAGGCGTCTAAGGCTGCTTCTTGGCAATGGTGTAACCTTCTCAGTCTCCGTGATACTTTCAAAAAAGGGTTACGCTGGCAACTTGGTGATGGGAAGAAAATTAATTTTTGGTCTGACAATTGGGCCTATCAGTACCCTCTCAAATCTATTATCTCCCCTCCCCCTGGTACTGAGAACTATACTGTTAATCTTTGCATTTCTGCTTCTCGTACTTGGGATTCCTGCTTTCTTCTTGCTTTGGTTCCCCCTCATGTTGTTTCTCATATCTGTAATATCTATATTCCTTCTGGTGATCAGGAGGATAACCTCATCTGGGGCTTGACAGCTGATGGTGAGTACTCTGTTAAATCTGGAGCTCTTTTGTCTCAAGGTTTTCTTCCTTCAAATTTTGATACGGTAGAATATAAATGGATTTGGAATCTGAATATCCCCCCAAAGATAAAAAATTTTCTTTGGAAAGCTTGTAATGATGGCCTCCCTTCGAAAGCGCGGCTTGAAAAAAGCCACATTTTTGTTCCCCAACATTGTGTTTTCTGTAACAATGCTAGTGAATCCATAGGTCATTTATGCTTTGCTTGCCCGTTTACCCTGGACATTTTCTCTCATCTTCGGGCTAGTTTTGATTGGCCTTCTCCCCCTGCTTGTCTTTCTGATATTAATCTTTCTTCTTTCCGTTCCTCTTTAGAAGCTTGCCTTAGTCTTACTTCTAAAAAACAGATTGCTGTTTTCTCCTTTGTCTGGTGGTTTGTGTGGTTCTTTAGAAATAAACTGATTTTTAATGATGAAATTGTTTCTTCCAGGAAAGCTAGCTTTATTATTAATAATTATGCTAGTTCTTGGTCTAAAGCTCTTTCCTCGGAGGAACTGAATTCTGTGTCCCATAGTTGCTCCCGCCCCCGCCCTCGGCCCCGTTCTGGTCCTAACTTAGATTGGTCCCCCCCTCCTCCTGGCTTTTTAAAGCTCAATTTTGATGGCTCTAAACTCAGTAATGGTTGTTCAGCTATTGGTTTTATTATTCGGAATGGTGAGGGTGATCCTATTTTAGCTGGTGCCCGTTCCCTGGGTACAAGTCTTTCTATTCTCCAAGCTGAAGCTTGGAGTTTAAAGGAAGGCCTCCTAGCCGCTCTTTCTCTTAATATTCCTAAGCTAATTGTGGAAGGCAATAATCTTTCTGTTATCAACTCGGTTCGTAATATCTGGAAAGTTCCTTGGGAAATCAGAAACATGCTTATTGATATTAACGCTTTATTACTTCAGTTTGATGTTTGTCAGGTCTATCATTGCTTTCGGGAGGCTAACAAGGTGGCAGATGCTATGGCGCACCGTGGGCATGCTTACAATGATCTCCAGATTTTCACTCCTCCTTTTGATATAGATTTTTCTCTCCTCGTCCGTAAGGACGTTTTAGGTTGGCCTCCGATTTAGGAGTCTTCCTAAGCTTTTTTCTCCTTAAAAAAAAAAAAAAAAAAAAAAAAAATCACACGGGCACGTACAATATCCATCACTCTCCTTCCACCACAAGAGTTTCGTAAGGTACTTAGCACAAAAATACACGAATACTATTATTTGTCGGTGAAATTACCTAAAAATGATTAACATCCTAATAATATCTTGGACGAATTCACACTCTTCATCCTCTCTTTGGGACCCCTTCACATATATATAATAGACTTAACCACACAACTATACAAGTGACGAAAACCACAGCTAAACTCTTCCTCTCTTTTCGGCAATTTAATAATCACACGTTTTGATCAATGAAGTGTGGTAAGATAATAGTGCTACTACTAGCATTAGCATCAACTCTAGTAGTAGTAGCTTGGTGTGAAGAAATAGTAGAGCAAAACACATTAGGCGGAGAATGCAAATTTCCAGCCATTTTCAACTTTGGCGACTCCAACTCAGACACAGGCGGCTTCTCCGCCACGTTCGGGCAGGCCGGCCCGCCGCATGGCGAGACCTTCTTCCACTCCCCTGCTGGCAGATATTGCGATGGCCGCCTTATCATTGATTTCATTGGTAATGTTCATATTTTTGGTACTTTAAATCATTTGCGTTTCCTTCTCATTTCTGTTACTTTGTACTAAATCTACTGATAGGTATTATATTATTCTTGAGACTCCAACCATCAGCTTAAGCTTTTGGTTGAGTTGGTCCTTTGACATGGTATCGGAGTCAGCATGACATTAAGGTCACGGGTACAAATCTCATCCACCACCTCCTTTTAAGTGGAATATTTAGCACCTGATATGAGGATCAGGGCCGTCTTAAACATTTTGGAGGCCCTGTTCTAATTTTAAAATTTGGGCCCCTTATATTTAGAAAAATGAAATTTTCATAATAAAAAAATATGTATTAAAAAATTATCAAAATACGATTATATTCTTATAAATTGAATCCATGAAAAGTTAAACTACTTTTATTAAAATGGTAAATAAAATCTCAATACAACTTAAAGCTATTATTAACCTCCTACATAAAACGAGCTATTCTTCTAACGCTTTTTGAAGCAAATTCATCAACCAAATCTTCATATTGTATGGTCTCCAAAAGATCATTCTCAATTGCTATTAAAGCTAATCCATTAAGCCTTTCTTGTACCATGGTGGACCGCAAGTAAGACTTCAACAACTTCAATTTTAAAAGCTTCTTTCTGCAGAAGCAACTGTCACAGGAATAGTCAATAAAATTCTATACGCAACACTTACATTAGGAAAAGAATCTATGCCCTTCAAAAATTTAATATATCAATAGGTCCCATTTTTTCGTTGGGCAATATTCCTCTTAGAAAATCTAACTCCACATATAATTCTTTCCCATTGATGTCAGATTGATCATTATGTTTTAATGCCTCTTCAAAATTATTACAACAAGACAACAAAGTTAGATGATCCAATGATTGTAACTTGCGCAAGTCAAACAAGAATCCAAAAATACTTTCATACTCTTGATATTGCTCAAATCTCTTTTAAGGGAAACAACGGCTTGATCAACAAGGTAAAGAAAATAAGTAACTCTAAAGACTCCTCCCAGATAGCTCAACTGATGGGGTATCTGAATTCTCATCAAAATTTCTCTTTCTCCTAATTATACGTCTTTGAGGAAATATTGGCTCAATATTCATTTCAATAGCAATTTCCTTAGCATTATCCAATGCATTATAAAATCCAGTTTCTCTATATCCTTGAAAAAATGATATTAGCCCCTTTATTTTTTCCATAGCAACATCAATAAGCATATCTTTTGATTGTAAGAGCTTGCTAACTATATTAATTGCAGATAATATCTCAAACCAAATGATTATTGCCATTAAGAACTCAAAATCACCAAGCTCATTTGTTGCTAAGGATTTTGCTTCACTTTTTATTTTAGAATCAATATCATTTTCTGATACCTCAAGTAAAGCTTCTCTAAAATCTGACATTTGAGATCTTATAGCTTTAACAATATCTACACGACTCTCCCAACGAGTGGATGATAATGACTTTGGAGTCAATCCTTTTACATTATCTTTCAAAATTTGCCACCTTTTAGTAGAATTTGCAAAAATTGTATAAATTCGTTGAATAACTCCAAAAAAATCTTTAGCTTTACCACATGAGTTAGCCATATCACACAATGCTAAATTAAGACTATGACAACCACAAGGAGTATAAAATGCTCTCGGATTAATGTCTAAAAACTTCTTTTGAACACCTTGATGTTTTCCTTTCATATTTGATCCATTATCATATCCTTGTCCTCGTGCCATCAAATATGTTAAGATCAAGATTTTTCAGCTCGTTTTGTGATAAACATTAAAAAGTCCTTGGCCAGTTGTATCATTCACATTTAAAAATCCTAAAAAAGATTCCTCAATGCTAACAGAATTTGAAGAAACATCAACATATCTTATTATCAAAGACATTTGCTCTTGGTGGCTAACATCGGGTGTACAATCAAGTATCACGGAGAAATATTTTGCTTGTTTGATTTTTTTAATGATTTCAGTTTTTATTGCACAAGCAAGCAAAAGTATTAACTCGTTTTGGATGTTATGGCCAAGATAATGCAAGTGAACATCGTCATTTGTAACACGTCTTACATGTTCTTGAACAACAGGGTCAAACTCTGCTAACATTTCAATTAAACCCAAAAAGTTACCATTGCTATTTTGGTACAATTTCTCTTTAGAACCCCGAAAGGCCAAACTATGTTTAGCAAGGAATTTCACTATTGAAATGATTCTTTTCAAAACATTCTTCCAGTGCTCTTTCTCTTTTTCAATTAGATTTTGAGCTGTTTTATCTATAGTTTCATTCTTATTTAGCCTCAAACGCAGCTCATACCAAGTAGCCATATTATTAACATGTTCCATGCCTGTCTCGTGCTCTCTAAGTCTTTCACCAATATGTGCCCAATCACTAAAACCCTCGTTCGTCAATTGACCTCTACCAATCCTCTTTTGAAAACCTTACAAGAAAAACAATATACTTTATCAAGCTCTTTTGAATAGACAAGCCAATCTCTATCGCACTTCTCCCCATTAGACAAAACTCTAGTGTATAAATTAGCAGTAAATCGTCTAGAAAATTTGTCTTTAGGACCCTTCACAATAGAAAGATCTCTTTTAGGACCTTTCATTACTAATACATCAATCATTTTAGAATCAAGGGCATCCCAGTTTCTTGGATCAAATATATCAAACAAAGGTTCAAATGAGGTTTCTTGCTTTTCATTATCATTACTATTATCCTCCACATCCTCATCATAGTCATTGTTAGAAACAACATTTTGATTATCCAAATTATCATTTTCAATATGCACATCACCTCTATTATCCGAGTCCACATTTTGATTCTCCATATCAACATTCTCGTTAGTAACCTCATTTTCAAGAACTTCATCATTTACCTTCTCAATATTTTGATTATTAACATGAATATGAGGCTCTTTTATAATAAATTTATCAAGAGCTCCTCTTTGGGATTGAGTTAACTCCTCAAGCCTTTTTTTTTTCTTACGTTTTTCATACCCAGATTCATACTTTCTAGTTTTAGGAGGCATAGAAAAAAAACAACTAAGGTGTAAATCACACAATCAATAATTTAACACGTAAGTAAAAGTAAAAAAAAGAGCGAAACAACCTGACAATTAAGCAATAATACTCCAAATTAGATGAATATTCCCCAATTAATCAATAATTATCCAATGATTTCAACCTGAAAAAATCAAAAGAAAAAAATTTCTTTAAAATATACACAATATCATTAATCCTTAAAATTATAAAACAATTGTGATCTCATTGCAACCACACAACACGAACTAATATGCAACACTTCTAATATTAAAAGCTTTTAAACACTTCTAATATTACCCCAAACTTACCCCAAACTTTTAGACACTTCTAATATTACCCCAAACTTACTAAACACTAAATGACGGAAGTCAGGGAACTAATATGCAACTCAAAATTCAGATAACATAGAACATTAAGTACCCATTTCAAGTTTCAACCTTTTTACACAATTCACACCAAATTGGATACCCAAATCTTAATTCACCTCAATATAATCCCCCTGTTTCAGCAATCAAAAACAGAAAACTAAAAATACCCATTCATATTCCATCTTTCCTTCATCAATTAAGTTTCAAAAAGAAGAAATTACAACCCAAAAAATAAAATACAAAACTAAACCACTAAACAAAGCAATGAAAACTCACTGTATGACGAACACTCAAAAGCTTTTCAGAAGATTCATTAGTGGGAAGCTTAACTCTAACCTCAGAAAAACTTGCATATTACATCATCATCTTAGAAAACCCAACACACAGGCAACATAACAGGGCCTATATTTGCATAAAGCTACAACAGTACATAAGACCATCAACGCCACTAATTCTTAAAAAAAATTTTTTGATAATTGGGCTTGTTGTTTTATTGAATCTAATATTACCCCAAACTTGACTATCAATAATGAAAGCATGACTACCAATTACGGATTACCAGTGAGGCAGTGACTCACACTAATGTTTACAACACTCTTCAAACTACCTTCTACAATCCTACAAAAATCCAATTGCTAATTTGGGGTAACTTATAATTAATTTTAAAATTGCTATTACTTTTGTCCAAATACATCACACAGCCATTTCAAACCAATATATTAAACAATAAACACAAAAACTGATAATTGATAAAATTAAACACAATTGATGGATTGAATAATTACCTCCAAATAATGTATTAGTGAATGATAACTATGCTTTCCCTTCCGATCAAAACCCGCTGCAGCCTTTCAGAATCAACACCCAGCCCACAGGCCCGTCGACCGAACGCCAAAAATTTTCACCCACACCTTCACAACTTATTTTGTCTCGCCAATTTCCAGATGAAAAAATTGAAGATATGAATTTTAATTTATTTTGTCTCAGAATTAATTGATAATTGATGAAAAAATATAAATGAATTCGAAATATATAAATAGTGAAAAACTTAGCCGTTAATGGAAGATTGAATGAATAAATCTGAATTGATATTTTCATATTTTAACAACGGTTGATAAGGAATGAGTGAGAGAAATTTGGGAAGTTGTTAAGGAAATTGAGAAAGGAAGGATTTAGAAGATTTTCAAAAGATAACAAATTTCTGAAAATTAGGAGAGAATTTAGGGGAAGTTAGAAAAAGAACGTGGTTTGGGTTTTCAGTTTTGCACGCAAGATTGAAGGAGAAGGCAGAGAATTAAACCAATTTTTTTTTTTTTTTTTTTTAAATGTTTGGGCTGCGATATTTTGGATTGGGCCCTCAAAATTTTGGGGCCCTGTGCTGATGGTCTGTTTGCACAGGCCATTGGCCGGCCCTGATGAGGATAGAGTATTAAAGTATAGCATTAATTTGGATGATAAGGTGATAAGTCTGATAACTGATAAGCTAGTGGAATTATGTACTGAACGACAATTATGAAGAAATCCCAATCATCATTTCTTCAAGTGTCAATATTAAGCAACTTGTATGATTATTTTCTTTTGAAGAAAAATCTTACGCTCTAGGTACGTACTGAATTATTAAAAGAGCTACATTCTAATAAGAAACTCAAAGTTCTTTATAACTTAAAACATACTAAAACACCATACATTTGTTATATTCTTTCTAAACCTCATCCTATTCTCTCTCAAAGTTCTTCAAAAAACCTCTCGTTAGTAATTGGGAATGAAAACAAATTAATACTCTTGTTTCCTTTTGAAGTACAAGTCTAACTTTGACTGTGTTTGCTACTTTTGTTTTTTTTATGTGATGAAGACAAACATATTTAAGCGCTATTTTGCTCGAGTATTTTTAGTTTATCATAGTGTAATTTTTTTTATTTCTATATAATGAAAAGTTATAAATACTTTATTAAAAAAGGTTCAGAATGAAACTTAAATGTACAATATAATGTGCAAAGTAATATTGCATCTTTGAAGATGTCCTCTATAAGTGAGCATACCTTCATTTTTTTTTAATGGAACAGATAATGTTCCACCATATCTCTTAATTTGTTTGCATCAATAAAATCCATTTAGATCCAAAATTACACGGTTTTACTTGTCTGTATGTGCACGCTTAGCAGGAAGCATTATTGGTATCCTGCTCCAAGGTGCTAAAATAACAAAAAACTTATATTCTGCTCCACTTGCTGAACAAATCCATATATTCCTTGCTATTCTCGAGGCAACACAGTTGTCATTGCTTTGTAATTATTTTGTTTTTCAATTGTTTCACTTAAACTTGTTACGTTTGCCAATGAACATCCAAAAAGGTATCATAGCTCGAAATGCAAATGAACAAAATCACAAATCATATGATTGATAAGCCAAGGTCCAAAAGGAAATATTTAAAGCTCGGTTGTGCTCAATACATGCTCCAACATTAACCATTCTTGTCAAGCTTAGTTCGAACAAGCTAATGGAGTGCTGAACTAAGCGCATATGTAACCTTGCGAAACTAAATTCTTGTGTGTATGTATTATTATTGTCACCTGTGTCCAGATTGCATAGATTACGTAATTACACATTTACACTATTGTGGCAATTTTATATTATCAAATGTTTGTGATTCTGTAAGCAAATTAAGGATCCACATTTTATATCACATCATCAAATCGTGTTATAATTCTAGAAACAAATTAAAAATCCAAAATGTACTTTATCATATTATCAAATCGGCAAACAGGGGCGGTTTTTGACCTACACAATTAGCCATTAGGGCGTCGGAACAGTGCCACCAAGATATAAGGGCCGCAAAATGTATTTGTTTTAATTGTTTGAAGAAAATAGAAAAGAAAAACATTTGGATCAGTAGTAAAAATGTAAGAAAAGGAACAATGAGAACATGAGTTCAACTCTTGTCGTTCTCCCAAAATCCATTACAGTTTTGTTGTTGAAACTTTTGAAAATACTCCTATTAGTTAGTTGTAAATACGAATCTTATATCTTTTTGAAATAATACAAATAAAAGACGTATTTCAAGAAAGTATACGAATCTTATATCTTTTTGAAATAATACATGTCCGTTATATATCCATTCCGTGTTAAAAGTTTGTTAGCAAATTAAAAATCCACATTATATGTCATATCATCATTTGTTGAAAAGATTGCTCCTATCTACTTCTATATCATTTCCCAAATTTTGTTACTACATGAGTTACTTTTTGGCTAAATTAGACTAATTTTTGTATAGCACAAAGCTTGGGACTTCCTTATTTGAGTGGCTACCTTGATGCCGTGGGATCCAACTTCAGCCATGGGGCGAATTTCGCTACGGCAGGATCCACCATTAGACCACAAAACACCACCCTTCACCAAAGTGGTTTTAGCCCTATTTCATTGAACATTCAATCTTACGAATTCAATGATTTCCAACGTCGTTCACAAACTTTTCGTCAGAAAGGTCAGTTTTCCTCTTTTCCTTTTCCTTTTCCTTTATATCTTTGTTTAAAAATTTAAAAGTATACATCAATTACTTACTATGTACTTTTGGTGCATTGAAACAGGAAATGTTTTTAAAGATTTGTTACCGAAAGGAGAATATTTCTCAAAGGCTTTGTACACATTTGATATTGGTCAGAATGATCTGACGGCTGGATATTTTCTCAATATGTCAAGTGATCAAGTTAAAGCAAACATCCCAGATGTACTGGGTCAGTTCACTACTGTCGTCAAGGTAAAGTTTACAGCATATTAAGTACATGATAAATTCTATTTTTGACATAGAAAAAAAATGCTATCTAAGTTAGTTTATATATTTCCTCCATTCTAAAATAAATAAAACGATTATCTCTTTTATGTAAGAGCTTTATATATATATATATATATTAGACTTCGCGACAATTCACCACTTCATTAATTTAAGTTAGTACGTTAGTATAGTTCTCTATAGTTATTTATTACAACAAATGTGACAATTTTGTCTCAGACATCTCATAATAATATGATTATAGATTAATTTTAGATGAATGAAGTATAGACTAATAATTACGTCACTTCTCTCACAAATTCATTTTAATAATAATAATGATAATAATAATAATATATATTTTGCACTAAATTAACAGGACATATATGAGAAAGGAGGGAGGTATTTCTGGATACACAATACAGGACCATTCGGATGCTTACCATATGTGATGGATCGGGTGGCAGTAAAGTCAAGCGAAATAGACAAAGTGGGATGTACAGGTCCATGCAACAAAGTGGCCCAAGTTTTCAACCAAAAGTTAAAGGAAGTAGTGGTCCACCTCAGAAAAAAGTTACCCCATGCGGCCATAACATACGTTGATATCTATTCACTCAAGTATGACCTCATCAGCCATGCTAGAAAATATGGTAAGTCTTTATTACTATTTTATGATGATAGATGCATTAGTTGTCCTAGTATTAGTGGCTATGGAGAGGATTAAACTGTGATTAATGCAAGATCCACAGAGACATTTATATAAGATTTCTATTTAATATTAAACTAGTTCGTGTCCCGGGTAATTCGCCTCGGATTATTTACCAACATGCATTTGGAATCTTCAAAAATAGACATATTATATTGTCTTTAAATGATTTTTCCTTCAAAAAAGACCAATTGAGTATTGTAGTGTAGTTGGTTAGTGCTTTAGCATTATCAAATGAGAGGTCAAAAGTCCGAGTTGTGAAACTTACATTTTTATTGTTTAATGTCTCATTTTAATGTGTGGAGGAGGGGACTGTACATGGCAACATGACATTTTTTTGCTTTGAATTTTAGATATATATATATGTATAACTTGATGCGCTCAGTTTGTCTCAAATAAGACATTCTTTCTCCGTCTAAATAAAGGAAACACTTATCATTTTTTAGGTCATTTTAAAATAAATTAAACGTTACTTTATTTGGTATTCACTTCTCTCTATCTTTCTTCACATCACATGGGTCCCTCTTTTTCTTTCTATCTTTCTCCGTCCTCTCCTAAATACCCGTGTTAATGCTCTACGTTTCATTTACAACAAAACAGAGAAAGTATAAAGTTTATTACTAACACTGTGACAGTGGTTTAACTTTGACTTGTATGGCCCCTCAAAAAAAAAAAAAAAACTTTGACTTGTATGGAGTAGTTTTTGGTATACAACTTTGATCACTATTATATCTAATGTTTTTGATAGATGCAACTCTAAAAGCTAATTGTAAACAATAATTACATTTCCAAATATGGTATTAATGATCTATAACAAATTCGTCACTCGTCATTATCAAGTCTTAAACTAGTAACGACAACTTATGTGGGAAGAGGCAAAATTACATAAATAGTCCGATGGTATGACTTCCTATCTCTCACATGGGACTTGGGAGACCAATGTTTAAATCTTGGTGGAAGTAAAAATTTCAATATTGTTATGGGGTGGGGGAGTTTGGGGCTTGTTGGACCTATAGATGAGTGATCCTGTACGAAGACAGCCTAAAGAAAATTCATCTTATCTATGTGGTTTTCAAAAAGAGCCCAAAAAAATATTCTAAAACAGGGAGCCCCAGTGGCCCAAGACAGCCCACCTCTACAACTTTTCCACTTTATATCACGTGGATAGAAAAAGAAAGAAGGCACACTCACAGAAGACCAAAAAAGAAGGTGGCTGATCAGTAAGCATGCCTTCTAAACTTCATATGGACCACCTATACTGCTCACAAGCCCCCATAATGCAATTACCATTGGTACAATTTACGAAATGCGACCCTTTCTTTTAATCTTTATAACTTTTGTTTAACCAAGACAATACATGACAATATTGAATATTCAAATCACTTTGAATAAGGGGGTAGGTGCTTCTTGCTGAATACCACCTACCATGGGCGAGGTCGCTGGGCGACGCGGCCTTACGATGCCCAAGGTCCTTGCTGTAGCACCCGGGAGCTACGCATGGGACCCTAAGTCGCCCAATGTCCCTCCGATAAGGTGTATTCACCAAAAAAAAAAAAAATCACTTTGAATCAACTATTTTTCTTGTCAAATTATTTTACGTACAACACAATATATTCTCATTTGTTGACTGTTGTCGTCTCTTTTTTCTTTAGGTTTTGAGCAATCATTGAGAGCTTGTTGTGGGCATGGAGGAAAGTACAATTATAACCAGCACGTTAGCTGTGGAGGGAAGGTTACAGTGAAGGGTAAACAGATTTTAGTAGGAAAAGCATGTAAAGATCCTTCTCTAGCCATCAATTGGGATGGTGTCCATTACACTGAGGCAGCCAACAAATGGGTCTTTGATCGGATCGTCGACGGTTCTTATTCGGATCCTCCCATTCCCTTGAAAATGGCTTGTCATAAGATTTGATTACATCAATGTTGATTTTCATTATGGTTCACTAAATTAAATCATACTTCCATAATTAGAGCAGTGTATGAACTCCAAATGACTTTCTTTGTAATGTGCTCCTATATCTTATTTATGGTAAGTCTTGATCTCTAATTGTGGCTCATATATATTGTCGAGTGGTTTGCTATTTGATTCTTCTTTATTATTTGTTGCAAAAGAGGGGCAAAAACAGAGGGAGCAAGACAACAAGTAAACCTAGGAAAAGAAGGAACATGCTCAAAACAGACCAGAACCCAACAGAAGCAAAATATCTAGAAAATAAAACAGACTAAAAAGAAAACAATTAAGCGGCAACAGCGGTAGCTTTCCTTATCAGCGCTACTCCACTCCAATCCTCCAACAAAATAGCACGAAGACCCGTTGGGGCCCTCAAGAATTATCATATTGGGGAGTGGGGACTAAGTTCCTCCCATAGTTAGCTGACCGATTCATAGCTCGACTTGCTTCTCTGTAGCAATGGTGAACAATAATTTTCTGTTAGGTATAAGAGCCAGGGCCGGCCAATGGCCTGTGCAAACAGACCATCAGCACAGGGCCCCAAAATTTTGAGGGCCCAATCCAAAATATCGCAGCCCAAACATTTAAAAAAAAAAAAAAAAAATTGGTTTAATTCTCTGCCTTCTCCTTCAATCTTGCGTGCAAAACTGAAAACCCAAACCACGTTCTTTTTCTAACTTCCCCTAAATTCTCTCCTAATTTTCAGAAATTTGTTATCTTTTGAAAATCTTCTAAATCCTTCCTTTCTCAATTTCTCTTAACAACTTCCCAAATTTCTCTCACTCATTCCTTATCAACCGTTGTTAAAATATGAAAATATCAATTCAGATTTATTCATTCAATCTTCCATTAACGGCTAAGTTTTTCACTATTTATATATTTCGAATTCATTTATATTTTTTCATCAATTATCAATTAATTCTGAGACAAAATAAATTAAAATTCATATCTTCAATTTTTTCATCTGGAAATTGGCGAGACAAAATAAGTTGTGAAGGTTGTGGGTGAAAATTTTTGGCGTTCGGTCGACGGGCCTGTGGGCTGGGTGTTGATTCTGAAAGGCTGCAGCGGGTTTTGATCGGAAGGGAAAGCATAGTTATCATTCACTAATACATTATTTGGAGGTAATTATTCAATCCATCAATTGTGTTTAATTTTATCAATTATCAGTTTTTTGTGTTTATTGTTTAATATATTGGTTTGAAATGGCTGTGTGATGTATTTGGACAAAAGTAATAGCAATTTTAAAATTAATTATAAGTTACCCCAAATTAGCAATTGGATTTTTGTAGGATTGTAGAAGGTAGTTTGAAGAGTGTTGTAAACATTAGTGTGAGTCACTGCCTCACTGGTAATCCGTAATTGGTAGTCATGCTTTCATTATTGATAGTCAAGTTTGGGGTAATATTAGATTCAATAAAACAACAAGCCCAATTATCAAAATTTTTTTTTTAAGAATTAGTGGCGTTGATGGTCTTATGTACTGTTGTAGCTTTATGCAAATATAGGCCCTGTTATGTTGCCTGTGTGTTGGGTTTTCTAAGATGATGATGTAATATGCAAGTTTTTCTGAGGTTAGAGTTAAGCTTCCCACTAATGAATCTTCTGAAAAGCTTTTGAGTGTTCGTCATACAGTGAGTTTTCATTGCTTTGTTTAGTGGTTTAGTTTTGTATTTTATTTTTTGGGTTGTAATTTCTTCTTTTTGAAACTTAATTGATGAAGGAAAGATGGAATATGAATGGGTATTTTTAGTTTTCTGTTTTTGATTGCTGAAACAGGGGGATTATATGGGTGAATTAAGATTTGGGTATCCAATTTGGTGTGAATTGTGTAAAAAGGTTGAAACTTGAAATGGGTACTTAATGTTCTATGTTATCTGAATTTTGAGTTGCATATTAGTTCCCTGACTTCCGTCATTTAGTGTTTAGTAAGTTTGGGGTAATATTAGAAGTGTCTAAAAGTTTGGGGTAAGTTTGGGGTAATATTAGAAGTGTTTAAAAGCTTTTAATATTAGAAGTGTTGCATATTAGTTCGTGTTGTGTGGTTGCAATGAGATCACAATTGTTTTATAATTTTAAGGATTAATGATATTGTGTATATTTTAAAGAAATTTTTTTCTTTGATTTTTTCAGGTTGAAATCATTGGATAATTATTGATTAATTGGGGAATATTCATCATAATTTGGAGTATTATTGCTTAATTGTCAGGTTGTTTCGCTCTTTTTTTTACTTTTACTTACGTGTTAAATTATTGATTGTGTGATTTACACCTTAGTTGTTTTTTTTCTATGCCTCCTAAAACTAGAAAGTATGAATCTGGGTATGAAAAACGTAAGAAAAAAAAAAGGCTTGAGGAGTTAACTCAATCCCAAAGAGGAGCTCTTGATAAATTTATTATAAAAGAGCCTCATATTCATGTTAATAATCAAAATATTGAGAAGGTAAATGATGAAGTTCTTGAAAATGAGGTTACTAACGAGAATGTTGATATGGAGAATCAAAATGTGGACTCGGATAATAGAGGTGATGTGCATATTGAAAATGATAATTTGGATAATCAAAATGTTGTTTCTAACAATGACTATGATGAGGATGTGGAGGATAATAGTAATGATAATGAAAAGCAAGAAACCTCATTTGAACCTTTGTTTGATATATTTGATCCAAGAAACTGGGATGCCCTTGATTCTAAAAGATTGATGTATTAGTAATGAAAGGTCCTAAAAGAGATCTTTCTATTGTGAAGGGTCCTAAAGACAAATTTTCTAGACGATTTACTGCTAATTTATACACTAGAGTTTTGTCTAATGGGGAGAAGTGCGATAGAGATTGGCTTGTCTATTCAAAAGAGCTTGATAAAGTATATTGTTTTTCTTGTAAGGTTTTCAAAAGAGGGATTGGTAGAGGTCAATTGACGAACGAGGGTTTTAGTGATTGGGCACATATTGGTGAAAGACTTAGAGAGCACGAGACAGGCATGGAACATGTTAATAATATGGCTACTTGGTATGAGCTGCGTTTGAGGCTAAATAAGAATGAAACTATAGATAAAACAGCTCAAAATCTAATTGAAAAAGAGAAAGAGCACTGGAAGAATGTTTTGAAAAGAATCATTTCAATAGTGAAATTCCTTGCTAAACATAGTTTGGCCTTTCGGGGTTCTAAAAGAAATTGTACCAAAATAGCAATGGTAACTTTTTGGGTTTAATTGAAATGTTAGCAGAGTTTGACCCTGTTGTTCAAGAACATGTAAGACGTGTTACAAATGACGATGTTCACTTGCATTATCTTGGCCATAACATCCAAAACGAGTTAATACTTTTGCTTGCTTGTGCAATAAAAACTGAAATCATTAAAAAAATCAAACAAGCAAAATATTTCTCCGTGATACTTGATTGTACACCCGATGTTAGCCACCAAGAGCAAATGTCTTTGATAATAAGATATGTTGATGTTTCTTCAAATTCTGTTAGCATTGAG
The DNA here is from genome assembly GCF_026745355.1 of Beta vulgaris subsp. vulgaris. NCBI lineage: Eukaryota > Viridiplantae > Streptophyta > Magnoliopsida > Caryophyllales > Amaranthaceae > Beta > Beta vulgaris. The sequence goes on from NC_079207.1 coordinate 58,723,538, forward strand.
GAATCTTTTTTAGGATTTTTAAATGTGAATGATACAATTGGCCAAGGACTTTTTAATGTTTTACAAAACGAGCTGAAAAATCTTGATCTTAACATATTTGATGCACGAGGACAAGGATATGATAATGGATCAAATATGAAAGGAAAACATCAAGGTGTTCAAAAGAAGTTTTTAGACATTAATCCGAGAGCATTTTATACTCCTTGTGGTTGTCATAGTCTTAATTTAGCATTGTGTGATATGGCTAACTCATGTGGTAAAGCTAAAGATTTTTTTGGAGTTATTCAACGAATTTATACAATTTTTGCAAATTCTACTAAAAGGTGGCAAATTTTGAAAGATAATGTAAAAGGATTGACTCCAAAGTCATTATCATCCACTCGTTGGGAGAGTCGTGTAGATAGTGTTAAAGCTATAAGATCTCAAATGTCAGATTTTAGAGAAGCTTTACTTGAGGTATCAGAAAATGATATTGATTCTAAAATAAAAAGTGAAGCAAAATCCTTAGCAACAAATGAGCTTGGTGATTTTGAGTTCTTAATGGCAATAATCATTTGGTTTGAGATATTATCTGCAATTAATATAGTTAGCAAGCTCTTACAATCAAAAGATATGCTTATTGATGTTGCTATGGAAAAAATAAAGGGGCTAATATCATTTTTTCAAGGATATAGAGAAACTGGATTTTATAATGCATTGGATAATGCTAAGGAAATTGCTATTGAAATGAATATTGAGCCAATATTTCCTCAAAGACGTATAATTAGGAGAAAGAGAAATTTTGATGAGAATTCAGATACCCCATCAGTTGAGCTATCTGGGGAGGAGTCTTTTAGAGTTACTTATTTTCTTTACCTTGTTGATCAAGCCGTTGTTTCCCTTGAAAAGAGATTTGAGCAATATCAAGAGTATGAAAGTATTTTTGGATTCTTGTTTGACTTGCGCAAGTTACAATCATTGGATCATCTAACTTTGTTGTCTTGTTGTAATAATTTTGAAGAGGCATTAAAACATAATGATCAATCTGACATCAATGGGAAAGAATTATATGTGGAGTTAGATTTTAAGAGGAATATTGCCCAACGAAAAAATGGGACCTATTGATATATTAAATTTTTTGAAGGGCATAGATTGTTTTCCTAATGTAAGTGTTGCGTATAGAATTTTATTGACTATTCCTGTGACAGTTGCTTCCGCAGAAAGAAGCTTTTCAAAATTGAAGTTGTTGAAGTCTTACTTGCGGTCCACCATGGTACAAGAAAGGCTTAATGGATTAGCTTTAATAGCAATTGAGAATGATCTTTTGGAGACCATACAATATGAAGATTTGGTTGATGAATTTGCTTCAAAAAGCGTTAGAAGAATAGCTCGTTTTATGTAGGAGGTTAATAATAGCTTTAAGTTGTATTGAGATTTTATTTACCATTTTAATAAAAGTAGTTTAACTTTTCATGGATTCAATTTATAAGAATATAATCGTATTTTGATAATTTTTTAATACATATTTTTTTATTATGAAAATTTCATTTTTCTAAATATAAGGGGCCCAAATTTTAAAATTAGAACAGGGCCTCCAAAATGTTTAAGACGGCCCTGATAAGAGCGTAGCAGAAAGGTAACAAGATCGACAAATTAATATGAAAATAATGCAGGAAAAGTAATAAGGGACACACAATGAAACGGCAGGAGAGAGAAAGGAAGTGATTAGGTTAATGATTTTGATGCATTGCCTTGCTTAGCCGTGTCAAACAATCTAATTACATCCTAAGAGTATACAATACTCTACTAGGCTTGATTAGCCATACAACATACAAAGCTAGCCCAACATAATATTACATATATAGTCCAACACACAATAATTAACGTGAGACAAACCCTCCAGAATGAGGTGAAAAATCCACAGACGAAGAGCACCAAAATCTACTATATAAAACTTATGAGAGTACAAGTACCCCAAATTAATTGGTTAAAGATAAAATTACAACTTTCACAATATGTAATTACAAACTCACAAAAGAGAAAATTAGAGTGAACAGTGGAGTAGGAGATTGTGTGTGCATCGAATGTGGATGGCTTTAGTAGATGGCTTTTAAGTAGCTTGTGGGATGGATCCCAAAAATGATCACAACAACACTATTTATAGTGGTGCTTAAGTCGGTTGACAAAGTTGACAACATGGACTTGAATTCTCTAGAAAAATCTATTACCAAGGGAGTAATCAAAGCTCTAAATCCCAAATGATTTTTAGAGAAATCATGAGAAATCATGATGTTAATCAAAGTCCATCGAGCTACCACATTTAAGTTGTGCCAAATTAAAATTTGGGCCATATTATATTGACCTAACAATCTCCACCTTGGACCAAATGTTATAGGACACTTGCCGTATGAACCCCAATGGTCTAGCAAGAATAAACGCGCACTAAGTCCAAGCAATGATCAAACTTAGTGGTAGGAAGTGGCTTTGTAAGCACTGTTGGATTATCTGAAGTATGAACCTTTTTGACAATAATTTCACCTTCGACAATGATATCTCTGACATTGTGCTATTTAACAGAAATGTGCTTAATCTTGAAGTGATATGCATCATTCTTTGTGAGAAAGATAAAACTTTGGCTATAGGAGAACATAGTGGTAACACCTTGTGGAACTCCAAGATCTATAACAAGGCCTCGCAACCATGTAGCCTCCTTTATACCTTCAGTAGCTACAACATATTCTAATTTTGTTGTAGAGAGAGCAGCCTTAGACTGCAAAGAAGCCTTCTAACTTATTGCACTAGAACATAAAGTGATGATATAATTTGAAAGTGACCTTCGCTGGTCAAGATCACCACCATTGTCAAAGTCAACGAACCCAACAACATCACTTGAAGATGTCATATATGGTCCTATCAAAGACCAATCCCAGATCTATGGTACCTTTTAGGTAACGTAATATCCATTTAACGCCATTCGAATGATCTTTTTGGGGTTGTGCATATACCGGCTCAGCATGCTAACTACATATGCAAGACCAGGTCTGGTGTATACCATGGCATACATGAGACTACCAACTGCACTAGCATAATGAATGCTAGACATTTTTTCTTTTTCTTCCTCTGATTATGGACAATGAGTAGATGATAATTTAAAATGAGCAGCAAGAGGAGTAGAGCAACTACATTATTCATGCGAATTTATCAAAGATTTTCTTGATATAATTCTTCTGTGATAAGTATAATTTCCCGACTTGTCAATCTCGATGTATCTCCATGCCAAGAATTTTCTTTCTTGTGCCAAGATCCTTCATCTCGAACTCCTTACTGAATTGACACGTCAAGTTGTTGATCAGAGACTTATCACAAGATGTTATCATCATGTACTGTCGTCCACGTATAACAACAAATAGACATATACCCATCAAACTGCTGAAATTAAACACATTGATCATTTTGTTTGTGTGTGTAGCCCTGTCCAATAATTAAAGAGTCAAATTTCTTATACCATTGTTTGGGAGCTTGTTTGAGGCTATATAAGGATTTCTTCAAGCGACAACAATTTTCCTTTCCAGAACAACAAATCCCTCGGGTTGCTTCATGTATATCTCTTCTTCAAGATCTCCTGAAGAAAGAGTTTTGACATCGAGTTGCTCTAACTCCATGTCAAACATAGCAACTAATTCAAAAAGGACTCTAATAGAGGTATGACGTACAGCAGGAGAGAAAATTTCATTAAAGTAGATACCTTCTCTTTGATTGCACCCTTTAACAACAAGACGTCCCTTCCATCATGCAGGTTCGACCCCAGAAATTCCTTCCTTTTGCTTGTAAATCCATCTGCAGCTAAGCGCCCTTCGGCCTTTAGGTTGCTCTACCAGATCCTAAGTGCCATTCTTATGGAGAATTTCAATCTCCTCATTCATAGCCACAAGCCAATTAGATGAATTTAGATCCAAGATGGATTCAGAATAAGTAGATGGCTCGACCCTAACTGGAGTTTCTTCACATATTGTGAGAGCATAGGTAACCACATACTCCTCTTCTGGATATCTCATGGATCTCTTTTGTTGCCTTCTTAGATGATCTCTTGCAAGATTATAATTAGGTTGTTGTGGCTGGCTCGTATCGGTGGCGATTGGAACATGATCATCATCATGTTCTTGATTGCTAGATTGTGAGCTCGAGGAAGAGCCAACTTCAACCATGGGAGACTATAACCTTTAGATTCAGATGAGTAACCAATGAAAATGGATTTCACAGCTCTAGGAGCTAATTTTCCATCATTGATATGAGCATAAGCGGTACAACTAAATACTTTAAGAGGAGAATAGTCAACAGTAGTACATGACTATACTTCCTTTGGAATTTTGAAGTTAATAGAAGAGTGTGGAGAACGGTTGTCAACATAAGCAGTCGTGGAGACAACTTCCATCCACAGGTCACGACGATGCCACAATCCAGCATTAGAGAGCATACAACGAGCTCTGTCGAGAAGTGTTATGTTCATACGTTTTGCTACACCATTCTGTTGAGGCTTGCCGGGTAATGTTATGTGTCTAGCAATACTGATTTATGTGCATAAGTCTTCAAATTCACCATCACATAACTCCAAGTATCGATCAGTCTTGAGCTTCTTGACTTTTCTGCCAGCCTGGTTCTCAACAAGAGCCTTCCACTTTTTGAAAGTAGGGAAGGTATCATTTTTATGTCTTAAGAAATAGGTCCAAACTTTACGATAAAAGTCATCAATTATGATCATCATATAATGTTTGCCAGAATAAGATGTGACCCTTGAAGGTCCCTATAAATCAGAATGAATATAATCAAGAATATCTTTGGTACTCTGAGTAGTTGTAGAGAAACTTATATTACTTTCTTCTGTTTCCCATAAACACAATGGTCACAAAATTCTAGCTTACTAGTACGAGGTGTAAGAAAAACACACTTGCTCAGAATGTCCATACCTTTCTCACTTATGTGGCCAAGGCGCATATGACACAACTAAGTGATATTAGCATCAGAGAGTGAGGATGAAACAGCTGCTGAACCAATCACTGTATGTCCCTGCAAGACATACAAACTACCATCTATTGTCTTTCATGACAATTACGGCACCTTTAGTAACCTTCAAAACTCCACCTTGAGTTGGGAATTTATAACCAAGAGACTCAAGAGTGCCCAATGAAATTATGTTGGGTTTTAAATCAGGAATATGACGAACTTTAGTTAAAGTCCTGACAACGCCATTATGAGTCTAGATTTTGATTGAACATATTCCAATAGCCTTGCAGGGAGTATCATTTCCCATTAAGAATGTACCACAATCAACAGATTCATAAGTGGTAAACCGGTCACTAGCTATGAGCACACATATGTTAGGTGCAGCTAGAATCAAGAATCCATTCATAAATACCCTTCTTTTCAGAAGTTACCAATGATACTGAGTCACCTTCAGAGTCAGTTTCAATGAAACTGGCTTCGGCGGATTTTTGAGGTTGTTTAGATTTTCCTTCTTTCTCTTTTTTATTTTTCAACTTATAACACTCATAAATTTCATGCCCTGACTTCTTACAATAACGACAGGTTATATGTTGATTTATGTCCCCTTGATTTAGATCTAAATTTCTTTTATGGGTACTTCCTCTTTCTTGTGATCTCCCTCTTACATTTAATCTCAACTTTATCATTAGTATGCACTTCATGGTTAAATGTTTCTTTTGAGAGTAAATGAGATCTAACATCTTCAAAAGATAAAGTATCATTATTACCATATAACATAATTTCCTTAAAGTGCTTGTAAGAGGAGAGGGACACAATTAATAAAACAGCTTTATCCTCATCATCAATCTTGATTTCTAAATTTTCAAGATCAATAAGAATAGAATTAAATTCATTTAGATGAGATTGAATGGAAGTACCTTCCGCCATACGAATTTGTATAGCCTTTCTTTGAGACGGAGTTTATTGCGAGGCTCTTGGTCATATAGAGAGACTCCAACTTTGACCATAACCGGTTGTGGCTCTTCATGGATGACCTCGCGTAACACCTCCTTGGCTAGACATAATTGGATCGCCGACATTGCTTTCTCATCCATCTCTTCCCAATGCTCGTCGCTCATCGTTGTCGGCTTTTTAGATTTTCCTTCTAAAGCCTTTTTTAATTCGTTCTGGGTAAGAACCGCCTTCATCTAGATCCTCCAGATACTAAAGCTTATCTTGCCATCAAATTTCTCAATGTCGAACTTAGTGACAGTTGACATGTTGAATCGTAGCTCTGATACCACTTGTTAGGTATAAGAGCGTAGCAGGAACATAACAAGATCGAAAAATTATTATGAAAATAATGCATAGAAAAAGAGTACAAGTACCCCAAATTAATAGGGTAAAGATAAAATTACGACACTCATAATATTTAATTATAAACTCACAAAAAAGAACATTAGAGTGAATAGTATAGTAGGAGATTATGTATATATTGAATGTGGATGCCTTTAGTGGATGGCTTGTATGTTCGTAGCTTGGGGAATAGATCCCAAAAATGATCACAACACCACTATTTATAGTGGTGCTTACGTTGGTTGACAAAGTTGGCAACATGGACTTGAATTCTCTAGAAAAATCCCTCACCAAGGGAGTAATCAAAGCTCTAGTTTCCCCAAATGAAATCATGAGATATCATGAAAATCATGATGTTGATAAAAAGCCCACCGAGCTACCCCATTTAAGTTGGGCCAAATTAAAATGTGGGCCATATTATATTAACCCAACATCTTACAATCTGGTTTAGCAAGAATAAACCCTAGCTCCATGAGGATGCTTATAAATACCTTGAAGTCCTATAGCTAACTATCCTTTTGTTACTTGCTCCTGGAGTGGTTTTTTTTTTGGGTGGAGAAGAGAAACCAATTACATAGATAATTTTATAGTCTTACAATCTAAAATTAAATATTACATATAATAAAGGGGTGGGAAAAATCCTAGTATTACACATTCTAACTGAATAGTTCTACAAGCCTTAGCAAATGCATCCATCGTTTTGTTGAAACTTATAATACCATAATACCTAATTAAAACTTCCGGGTATCTCCTGCACCACTCCTACAAGTCTCCACCATATTTGAAAATTTGTCAGAGTGTTCCTTTTGGAGAATAATGTCAATGGCAACTTGACAATCTGAGTAGATTATAGACCTTTTCAATTGTGGGTCTCCACAATGTACATTGCTTTTAGGATACCCTGAGTGGATTATAGACCTTTTAGATTGTGGGTCTTCATAATGTACATTGCTTTTAGGATACTCAAAAACTCAGCTACGAGCAAATCATTTAGTGTATATATACTTTCCTAAACATTAAAACTTCCCCTCATAGTCTCTCATAATTCCCCCAACCCCAAACGAAGTCCTGAGGATGGGTAATTATAGAACTACCATAGGTAGAGGGGTTGGGATTTCCAAGAGAACGGATGTTGCAAGATCTCTCGCACAATCATTAGCTTTGAAGCTAATAACCTGAGTAGGGGAAGGGTTTACATTCTTCAAGACACAATTGTTTCTATCCTTCCAAATCTCATGACACAGATAAAGGAAGACACTACACACTCAAGATATCGAAATGTACAATTACTAGTCATATGGGCTTTAGTCAGTATTTATAGTTAGTAGCATGGAAGGAGAGGAGTCTGAGGTAGTCCAGATATTATAACTTTAAGGACATGCTCTGATTAGGTGATAAGAATCCTCCAAGGAGCCATGACACCAAGGACAAGACGAGTGTTAGATGATTTGACGTTTAATCAAGAGACTTTGGTGAGGAATTATGTCGTACCATAGGAGTCGTATGAATAATTTGACTTTAGGTTCCATTTTTCCTTGATAGCCAAATCCATGATAGTTCAAAGTTTATTGGTTGGTGAGAGATTTGGACCTTATAGGCCAAAAGAAGGGAAAATCCTTTATGAGTGACGAAAGGGGAACGAGAAGGTCATCCCTAGCGGATTTCGAGGCAGGAGAAAGGCTTAGGATGCACACGACGCACTATGGACAAGGATACAAAGAACGATAAAGGGTTGAGGTACCTGTAATATCCCGAAAATTTTAAACTTGCTTAAATTAAATAATATTAATTAGTGGCTAAATTTTTTCTTTAATAACAAGTTATGTTAGATGATGTCATTAGTTAAAGTAAGAAAAACAAATAAATAACAAATTAATTACTAAACAAATTGATGGCAAAGAAAAGGAGAAAAGAAGAGAAAAAAAGAAAAAGAAAAAGAAGAAATTGAAAAACAGACAAAACGTGAGTTTTCCTTCTCCATAGCTCCATCTCAGTTTTTCTCTTCACAAAAACCCACCCATGGATTTCTAAATCAAAAATGGGTTATTGAACACAAACAAACTTATTTGCAAATAAAATTCATTAATCAAACCAAATCACTCAATCACCCATTCAAAAATCAAAATTAGTTTCTTGCACACAATCAAACTCATCTTCAAATATATATTCATACTCAACCCAAATCACCCAAACAACCCATTTTTGGTAATTCAATTCCATCAATTCATTTGGGCAGAAATTGAAACTCAACCATGGCTATAAATAACCATGTTCATCTCCTCAAACCATTCACTCAACCATTTGAGTTTTCGTCGGAAAACCGCCACCCAAACCACCCTCAAATTCCTCTGTTTTTCGCAACTTTCTCTCTCCTCTGTTTTCGTTCAACCACCGCAGCACCACCACCTGAAGGAGATTAATTATCATAAAAAAACATATAACCATGTAAATCCATGAAAGATATAAATTTGAATTGATTGGAAACTTACCTTGAGTTTCCATGGTAGCCATGAACGATATTCGTCTCTATCTCTCTCCTAATACTAAGAGGTGAGTTATGTTTTCCAGTGCTGTGTTTATAATATTTTCTGGTAATGCACTTTTGGATCTCCATTGAAAGGAATATAAAGACCCAAATTGTAACGTTTGGTGAAGATGGAAAGTTTTTCTTAATTGTCTTTAATTGCTTTCCTTAATAACCCATTCTTCTTAACCTTATGACTTATGAGCATTCCTTAAACACGCACCGGGGCCATAACCTTTGTCAAATAATTAACTTAAGTGCAATATTTCTAATTTGACCCGTCACCAAATTAGTGATATTGCTCCGGTATCTACACGATAATTATTTCATGACAATTACAACTTTAAGCCAAGTTAAATTAATTATGGACCACTTTAGTAGGCTTATTTATATGATGATTATCACATTTTAATTAGTAACATATGTGGCCCTATAGTTTCATTCTAACAATCTCCCACTGGGCCAAATATGCATCCTAATAAAATGTGTTGTTCCTTATGAGCTCAAAAATTTAATCATCATAAACTTCGCATATCTGCAACAATCTCGTCCATTAGTCACATCAATATAGGACCATTGCAGTTTGGTTATTTCAATAATAACTTTACCACCAATGATCACTGATACTAATACAACCAAATGACATAGATCAATCATGAAATGTGTAGCATGAAAATCACATGAAGGTGGTCTATACATGTCGATTTTCAACTGGCCCTTCCATACTTTAATTAACCATAGCTAACATAATTGTTCAGAATAAAAAAAAAAAAATGAATACTCAACTTTATTCTGATCAGATAAACACAAAATAACCATATGCATATTGTCTAACATAGAACTCAGCTGACAAACTACTCCCACTAAGCTTGAGACTCCTCAAACTCTATGATTCCCAAGTGAGCAGTGTGCTCATGAAAAACCTTTGGAGGGAGACCTTTAGTTAAAGGATCTGCTAACATGGAGTTTGTCCCTATATGTTCTATAGAAATCTCTTTATCCTGAACTCTTTCTTTCACAGCTCGATACTTAACCTTGATGTGCTTTGATTTAGTCGAGCTTTTATTATTATTGGAATAATGCACTGCAGACTTATTGTCACAAAATAACTTGATTGGTCTCTCAACCTCGTTTACAATTTGCAGCCCTGTGACAAAATTACGCAGCCATATTCCATGATTTGATGCCTCGAAGCATGCTATGAATTCTGCCTCCATGGTAGAAGTGGCTATTATACCTTGTTTAGCACTTCTCCAAGATATGGCACCACCTGCTAGTAGATAAACATATCCAGAAGTAGATCTACTAGAATCCTCGCATCCCGCAAAATCAGAGTCGGAGTATCCAATGATCTCCAAATGGTTTGATCTCTTATAAGTGAGCATATAGTCTCTTGTTCTCTTCAAGTATCTCATAACCCTTTTGGCTGCTTTCCAATGATCCATTCCTGGATTGCTAAGATATCTACCCAAAACTCCAACAATGTACGCTATATCTGGATGTGTACAAACTTGGGCATACATTAGACTCCCTACAACTGATGCATAGGGAATCTTTTGCATCTCTTGAATTTCCAGATTAGTTCTAGGGCACTGGTTGAGACTAAATTTGTCTCCTTTAGAGATAGGGGTATCTCCTGGTCTACAATCTTGCATGCCAAATCTTTTTAAAATTTTATCGATATAGTTCTTCTGTGATAACCTTAGTATACCTTGTGATCTCTCACGAAGTATCTCAATTCCTAACACAAAAGAGGCCTCACCAAGATCTTTCATTTCAAAGTGTTTTGATAGAAATCTCTTGGTTTCATGAAGCATACCTATATCATTTGTGGCAAGCAAAATATCATCAACATATAAGACCAAGAAAGTCATCTTGCTCCCACTGAACTTATGATACACACAATCATCTACATCATTTATCTCAAAACCAAATGAGAGAATGACGTTATGAAACTTGTGGTACCATTGCCGAGACGCCTGTTTTAAGCCATAGATGGATTTACTCAATTTGCAAACCATTTTCTTTGGATCTCCTGATACAAAGTTTTCCGGTTGCACCATGTAGATTATTTCATCAATGTCACCATTGAGAAACGCTGTTTTCACATCCATCTGATGAAGCTCTAAATCAAATTGCGCAACAAGAGCCATGATTGTCCTAAAAGAGTCCTTTGATGACACTGGAGAAAAGGTCTCTTTATAGTCAATCCCTTCCTTTTGAGTATAACCTTTAGCTACAAGACGAGCCTTATACCTCTCCACATTACCTTTAGAATCCCTTTTGGTTTTAAAAATCCATTTACAACCAATAGGTTTTGCACCTTCAGGTAATGGACAAGTTCCAAACTTTATTATCTTGCATAGACTTATACTCTTCATTCATTGCTATGATCCACTTTTCTGAATTGGAACTTTCCATGGCTTTGCGAAAGTTGATAGGATCATCTTCCACCATACCACTGTCTTCCTCATGTTCCTGGAGAAATACAATATAATCATCTGAAATTGCACTTCTCCTTTCTCTAGTGGATCGTCGCAAAGGCACTTGTTCTTGCTCTACGTGCTCTTGAGGATGGTGAGTTTGCTCATTATGAGCAACATCTTCAATTTGGTTAGGAGAATTTACAACATTGTCTTGTTGAGGTTCTTCGATAGTTTCATAAGTAACATCTGTATGAAATGGTTCCGGAATTGATACAGTTTCTTCCTCAAAGACAATGTCTCTAACCTTATTTCTCCCCCCAAACTCGACATCCTCAAAAAATGTTGCAGTTCCCGTCTCGAATATTGTGTTTTCCTTGGGATCAAAAAACTTATAGCCCCTAGATCGTTCTGAATAACCAATAAAGTAGCTGCTTGTAGTCCTAGGGTCCAATTTCTTTTCATGTGGCCTATAAGGCCGCGCTTCAGCTGGACAACCCCATACACGAAAGTGCTTTAGACTAGGTTTTCTTCCTGTCCAAAGCTCATAAGGTGTTTTAGCAGCTGCTTTAGTTGGTACTCGATTCAAAATGTAAGCTGCAGTCTTTAATGCCTCACCCCAGCTGATTCAGGTAAGATAGAATGACAAATCATACTTCTTACCATAAATTTAAGGGTCCTATTTCGTCTTTCAGCTACACCATTCATTCTAGGTGAACCTGGCATAGTGTACTGAGGGACGATCCCACATTCCTCTAGGTATTTGGCAAAAGGTCCTGGACGTTGTTCACCTGAACCGTCATACCTACCGTAATATTCACCACCACGGTCGGATTTGACTTTCTTAATGCGTTTGTTGAGTTGATTTTCAACTTCAGCCTTATATGATTTGAACACATCCAAGACTTGAGATTTTTCATGTATAAGAAATAAATATGCATATCTAGAAGTTATGAATGACACAAAATATTGTTGACCATTCCATGAAGGTGTAGGAAACGGTCCACAAATATCAGTGTGTATGAGTTCTAAGACATCCGTAACTCTATATGCACCCAATCTCTTATGTTTGGTTTGTTTTCCTTTAATGCACTCAATACAGACATTAAAATCTGCAAAATTAATGGAATCAAGTATCCCATCAGACACAAGTCGTTCAACTCTATTTTTAGAGATGTGAATCTTGTGCCATAATGCCCCTGATTGTGCATTATCAATTTTTCGCTTAGTACCCCTGGATTCAACATTCAAGTTTTCATGATAAGAAACTATTGTATCAAGCATATAAAGATTGTCATAAACCATAAATGAACCAGTTCCTACCAAACTTGATTTCAAAGACAAAGTAACTTGATAGTTTCCAAAAGAACAATAATAACCCAACTTGTCCAAATAGGAAACAGAAATCAAATTCCGCCTAAAAGACGGTACAATAAAAGTGTCTTTTAAATCCAAATAGAAACCAGAAGACAATAATAATCTAAAATGCCCAATAGCTTCAACCTCCACCGACTTGCCATCTCCCACATAGATGTATCTCTCAACATCACTTGGCTTGCGGTGGTCAGACAACCCTGCATTGAAACACTGATGTTAGTAGTTGCCGGAATCTAACCACCATGTGTTTCTAGGTACTGAAGCTAAATTGTTCTCAGAACAAACCAAAGTAAGAATCATACCCTTTTTAACCTTCCAGGCTTGATATTTGGTACAATCCTTCTTCATATGCCCAGGCTTTTTACAGAAGAAACAAGTGGTTTCACCTTCCTTTTGTTTCTTTTGTATTGGGCCTTTAGCAGCTTCAATCTTGTTATAAGCACCATTTTTTCTCTTTTTACCCTTTTCTTTAGAGGTGCTTGCCAAGTGAGCACTTTCAGTCTTGTTTTGTTTCAACCTCTCTTCCTCTTGAACACAAATGAAATGAGCTCATTAAGAGACCATTTCTCCTTTTGACAGTTGTAACTGACCTTAAATGAGTCAAAACTTTTGTTTGGAAGAGAGTTCAAGACCAAATGCACGAGAATATCTTCCGATATCTCAATCTTTAGGACCTTGAGCCTTGAAACAATGTGAGACATTTCCATGATGTACTCCCTTATATTTCCTTTGCCTTTATACTCTTTGGAAGTTAAGCTGCTCAATAGCATGCTTATTTCCGCCTTATCGCTTTTTGCAAAGCGCTTTTCAATTTCGGCAAGGAAATCCTTGGCACTAGTAACCTCATCAGGTACTGCACCCCTAAATGTTTCTGGAATGCCACGCTTTATGATCATAAGACTTATGCGATTCGAGCGATCCCACTTCTCAAATATTTTTTCTCATCAGGAGAACAAGTGTCCGTAAGAGAAGGAGAGTCCACTCTTAAAGCAAGGTCTAGATCCATGCAGCCCAAAATTATCTGAACATTTTCCTTCCATTCCTTAAAGTTAGTGTCGTTAAGGACTGGAATTGAATTCAGATTAGTAGATAAGGTAGTAAAATTAGCTGTAAAGAGAACAAGACGACAAATATAAATATATATATATAATCACAATAAACTGTAATTCAATCTTAATATAGAATTAATAGAATAACCCATCACAAGATACCAAATGCACCATTAACATTAAGTCTTTGGACAAAAAATATTAACTGCTAGCGGCACTCTTGTTGTAATGAACAAACATTAACAATAATGTATGTAAGAAAATTAACCCACCTTTGGGTTGGTTTATAACTCACATATATAACCTTATAATTATTTCATGTTTATCATCACAAATGTATAAGTATATTTGGCCAAATATTCACCTTCCTTTGGGCCGGTAAATAATCGCATAAACATACATACACATAACATCTAATATTTTTCTTATGAGCAAATAACACAATAGGGATCACTTTGGTGATATTTTGTTTTAATTGACCCAATAAAAAATATTAAA